>NC_052334.1:6207204-6262204 GCF_016432855.1 Salvelinus namaycush | reverse complement strand
GAGAGAGAGAGAGAGAGAGAGAGAGAGAGAGAGAGAGAGAGAGAGAGAGAGAGAGAGAGAGAGAGAGAGAGAGAGAGAGAGAGAGAGAGAGAGAGAGAGAGAGAGAGAGAGAGAGAGAGAGAGAGAGAGAGAGAGAGAGAGAGAGAGAGAGAGAGAGAGAGAGAGAGAGAGAGAGAGAGAGAGAGAGAGAGAGAGAGCTCCTGAGTTCTTCTGCAAAAAATATATAATTATAGAGTTGGATACATGTAGATAAACTTTAATTTTTTCGCAAGGACTGGATACCAGCCTCAACATTAAAACCTTCAATACAAATGAAAATTCCTGACCTAAAAATTACCTGAATCGATTCTTACTACCGAGGACTATCAAGAAAAAACTTCTAACAAACCAAACCTGCAGAAGAAACAGCGGAACCTGGAAATACCATTACAACACTGAGTGAGAAATATTCAGTTTGGCATGACACAGTGCAATGTCAAGAGAGAGGGTATTGGCCCAGCATGGAAACTCAGAATACTAGACATTGAGGAAATTGAAACAACCTCTGTCAACATGTACAAGTCTGGGACAGTAATGGTGCAGGGCATCCTCATGCAGTTCCAGCAGGACTTTTGCGGGATCAAAGAGCGAGCACAGCAGGAAAAGCTCTCTCTCGATGGCGACTCCCCCATCCTGAGTCAGTCTGATCACACCTCTTCAAACTGTCCTGCAGACAAGGATAGTCACCACACCCCCAACACTGAATACACCCAGGTGCACTGCTCCTCTATCATTGAGAGGGATACATTCACAGAGCTGGAGAGAGACATGGTGGAGCTCAGAGATCTAGTCCACACATTCCAGACAGAACAAACCCACAAAACAGACCAGCACAACAACACCACCCCACAACAACACCCCCCCAACAAGACCGGAGGGCAGAAGGTGGAGAGGGACGGCTGTCTTGAGAGAGCTGGCTGCTCTACAGACTGAGGTGAGAGAACTTAAAGAGACACCAATGGCACTGAAGGATGAGGTCAGAAAGCTGAGATGTGACAGAGAGCAGGACACTACCCCAGACAAGCCAGCAGAACAGCCCACCTCAGACCTGGACCACAACCTCAACACCACAATGGGACAGACAACCCAGGACCCACCAACCCAACAGACCCCACCTCCTCCTAACAACCCTCCGGTCAGCTTTGTGTTTTTCCCAAACACAAAGCGGCTAAACTCTGGTACCCAAACACTAGGCATGACCCTGTAGTTGTTGTCAGAGGACAGACTAAGGTCTCCCAGTCACATCATAATTCACACGGGCACAAACAACCTGAGAACCCAGCAGGAAAAGGGTAGCAACAGCACTTAAGGGAGGGATTGAAAAAGCTTCTTCCACTTTCCCCAATGCACAAGTGGTTATCTCCACCCTGCTACGACGAAAAGACTTTCACCCTGCCACCATACAGCGGGTGAATGCAAGCATTTCGCAAGACTGTGTCTCAAAACCTAATGTCTACCTGGCCCACCACTCCACCCTGGACTTGAACAGCCTTTACAACCAGGACCACCTCTACAAGGCAGCAATTCCAACTTTTTCCAGGACCCTGAAGGACGTTACCCTCAACCGTAGCCCCAGCACCTCACACAGGAGCAACAGAGCAACGGACACCCCGCCCAGACCAGCGAGACACCTGGAAGACCCTCTCCTGAAGGACCTGCAACGAGAGAACCCACGCCAAGATGACCTAAACCCAGACCATAGCACCACCAGCCACACCCCAACCAGCTAAGACCACCGTAAGCAAACCCTGGCCACACCCAATATTGGCCACCCATATCAGACCTATGCCCCTTCTGCCCACCTCATGCCCTCCGCCCCTGCGACAAGGACCTCAACATGGCAGCATGACATATGCCCAGGCCGTGAGCAGAGCAACAGGCCCCACCCCAGCCCAAACCCCATCTTGCGACCTAAGAGGTATGTATCAGATGCTCAACATGCTCTGCTCACACTTACTGTATTGTTCCAGGCCTAAACCACACAAAAACAACACTAGACACTATGGAACACAAAGCTTTTCCTATCTCATCCTGGAATATACAAGGTCTGGGGTCATCTGCCTTTGGCCTAAAGAGTAGGAACCCAGACTTTGGAAATACAGACATTGTCATCCTACAATAAACATGGTGTAAAGGAGACGGACCCACTGGTTGCCCTCTAGGTTATAGAGAGCTGGTAGTCCCATCCACCAAACTACCAGGTGTGAAACAGGGAAGAGACCCAGGAGGAATGCTAATTTGGTATAGAGCAGACCTAACCCACTCTATTACATTAGTCAAAACAGGAACATTTTACATGTGGCTAGAAATGAATAAGGAAATGATCTCAACAAAGAAAAATGTCCTCGTGTGCTACCTATATCCCCCAATAGAATCCCCATACTTTAACGATGACAGATTCATCCTAGGGGGGAGATCAACAATGTCAGAGCTCAGGGATATGTACTTGTCTGTGTTGACCTAAATGCCAGAACCGGACAAGAACCTGACACCCTGAGCACACAAGGGGACAAACACCTACCTGGAGGTGACAGCATTCCCTCCCCCATATGCCCCCCTAGGCACAAATATGACAACATAACCAACTAAAAGTAGTCACAACTCCTGCAACTCTGTCGGACGCTGAGTATGTACATAGTCAATGGTAGGCTTCGAGGGGACTCCTATGGTAGGTACACCTATAGCTCATCTCTTGGCAGTAGTACCGTAGACTACTTTATCACTGACCTCAATCCAGAGTCTCTTACAGCGTTCAGTCAGCCCACTGACACCCCTATCAGATCACAGCAAAATCACACCTTACTTGAACAGAGCTATAATTAGTCATGAGTCATCAAAGCCAAAGGAACTAAATAATATTAAGAAATGCTTTAAATGGAAGGAATGTAGTGTGGAAACCTAACGAAAAACAATTAGGCAACAAATTAAATCCCTTTTAGACATTTTCCTGGACAAAAGGTGTCACAGTAATAGTGAAAGTGTACATTTGGCAGTAGAATGCCTAAACAGTATTTTTGACCTCTCAGCTTCCCTATCAAATCCCAAAATTTCAAGCAGGCAATCTAAGAAAATTAACAAAAATGACAAATGGTTTGATGAAGAATGCAAAAACCTAAGAAAGAAATGGAGAATATTATCCAACCAAAAACATAGAGACCCAGAAAACCTGAGCCTACGCCTTCACTATGGTGAATCACTAAAACAATACAGAAATGCACAAGGGAAAAAGATGGACGAGCAAGTCAGAAATCAGCTCAATGTAATTGAATAATCCATTGAATCTAACCACTTCTGGGAAAATTGGAAAACTCTAAAAAAACAAGAACACAAAGAGTTATCTTTCAAAAACCGAGATGTATGGATACAGTGGCTGGCAAAAGTATTCAACCCCCTTGGCATTTTTCCTATTTTGTTGCCGCATGACCTGGAATTAAAATATATTTTTTGGAGGTTTGTATCATTTGATTTACACAACATGCCTAAGACTTAAGAAGACATTTTTTTAAATTGTGAAACAAACAACAAATAAGACAAAAAACAGAACTTGAGCATGAATAACTATTAATTAAGTTCAAAACTTTGTAGAGCCACATTTTGCAGCAATTACAGCTGCAAGTCTCTTGGGGTATGTCTCTATAAACTTGGCACATCTAGCCATTGGGATTTTTGCCCATTTTTCAAGGCAAAACTGCTCCAGCTCCTTCAAGTTGGATGGGTTCCGCTAGTGTACAGCAATCTTTAAGTCATACCACAGATTCTTAATTGGATTGAGGTCTGGGCTTCGACTAGGCCATTCCAATACATTTAGTTGTTTACCCTTAAACCACACGAGTGTTGCTGTAGTAGTATGCTTAGGGTCATTGTCCTGCTGGAAGGTGAATCTTCATCCCATCCTCAAATCTCTGGACGACTGAAACAGGTTTCCCTCAAGAATTTCCCTGAATTTAGAGCCATCCATCATTCCTTCAATTCTGACCAGTTTCCCAGTCCCTGCCGATGGAAAAACATCCCCACAGCATGATGCTGCCATCACCATGTTTCACTGTGGGGATGGTGTTCTCAGGGTGATGAGAGGTGTTGGGTGTGCGCCAGACAGCGTTTTCCTTGATGGCCAAAAAGCTCCATTTTAGTCTCATCTTACCACAGTACCTTCTCTGATATGTTTGGGGAGTCTCCCATATGCCTTTTGGCAAACACCAAACATGTTTGCTTATTTCTTTCTTACCACTCTTCCACTCTGTGGAAGGCACGGCTTAAAGTGGTCCAATGGATAGATACTCCAATCTCCGCTGTGGAGCTCTGCAGTTCCTTCAGGGTTATCTTTGGTCTCTTTGTTTCCTCTGTGATTATTGCCCTCCTTGCCTGGTCTGTGAGTTTTGGTGGGTGGCCCTCTCTTAGCAGGTTTGTTGTGGTGCCACTTTCTTTCTATTTTTTAATAATGGATGTAATGGAGCTCCGTGGGATGTTCAAAGTTTTGGATATTTTTTTATAACCCATCCCTGATCTGTACTTCTCCACAACTTTGTCCCTGACTGTCACGTTCTGACCTTAGTTCCTTTTTTATGTCTCTATTTTGGTTTGGTCAGGGCGTGAGTTGGGGTGGGCATTCTATGTTTTGTTTCTATGTTTTGTATTTCTGTGTTTGGCCTGGTATGGTTCCCAATCAGAGGCAGCTGTCAATCGTTGTCTCTGATTGAGAACCATACTTAGGTAGCCTGTTCCCACCTGTGTTTGTGGGTAGTTGTTTCCTGTTTTTGTGTTGGTTCACCTGATAGGACTGTTTCGTTTTTTCGTTGTTTCACCTTTGTTATTTTTTTTTTTTTTTTTTATAAATTTAACATGGACACGTACCACGCTGTATTTTGGTCCGATCCTTCATATTCCTCTTCAGAAGAAGAAGAAAATCATTACACTGACTTGTTTGGAGAGCTCCTTGGTCTTCATGTTGCCACTTGCTTGGTGGTGCCCCTTGCTTAGTGGTGTTGCAGACTCTGGGGCCTTTCAGAACAGGGATCATGTGACAGAACATGTGACACTTAGATTGCACACAGGTGGACTTTATTTAACTAATTATGTGACTTCTGAAGGTAATTTGTTGCACCAGATCTTATTTAGGGGCTTCATAGCAAAGGGGGTGAATACATATGCACACACCACTTTTCCATTTTATTTGTATTTGTATTTTTTTTATTTTTTTAAATAACATTTTTTTTTCATTTCACCAATTTGGACTATTTTGTGTGTGTCCATTACATGAAGTCCAAATAAAAATCTATGTAAATTACAGGTTGAAATGCACCAAAATAGGAAAAATGCCAACGGGGATGAATACTTTTGCAAGGCACTGTAGGCCTGTAGCATATTTTCATTTCCATTACAATAAAAACATTACAATCCATTTCATCAACTTCGTTTGTAGATTCGATTAGTAATAGAATCAGAGTAAATAATCAAGTCCAGCTTCTATTGACAAAGTAGAAGTAAAATACAATACAATAATAATATAACCAGCCAGGGAAATCATTTGTTGTTATCCTAAACAAAAGCACCAGTGCATGAATAATTGTAAGGGATTAATTGCATAAAGAAATATTTGTGGAAATGTATTCATGACAAGATATAAAAACAGTCATCTGTTGATTGTATTGACACTGTATTGCGCCCTTATAACCCATGCCTTTACACGTGAATCAATTGCGTATTTTAATTATGCTTGGGGTCCACAGTCGGCACACAGCTTCGGGGCTTTGTGTGCGCAAGCCTCACAAGCAAATCAGTTGCACTGCACACAGTTTTCATTTTGTTCTCTCTTGTTTCCTCTGCACCTTCCTGTGCACCTGTGGAGTACATTTCTGCTTGTGTGTTGTTTTGCGCAGAGGAGGGCAGCTCCCTCCTTTGTTTGTTCACTGTCTTCTTTGCAATCAACTTGTCTGCCAGAGAAATTGATGTGAAGAAGATGTCCATGGTCACATTTCTGCCTTTGCCCATATAAGTCTTTGCCCATGTAAGGTTCCAAAGGTCTCAAAACCACTGTCTCAGACAGTCACTCACCCGCTGGCCTGGTGTCATCTTTCCCTTGATATGTAAAGCCATTGAGCAAGTACTTGGTTTCGACATCGTCGGCTAACCAAAACGTAACTGAAGTCACATGCACCTGTTTCTATCTCCCATTCATCCATTGACGACGGATTGGCATATCAAATTGTTACGTTTATTATGTTACTAGATTTTGATTATAGTAGTCAGAACAATGCTTTGGTCTGCTGGAAAATGGTTATGCGCTGAATCCATGGACAGCTCGGATATTCTTGGAAAAAGAGCTGCACCTCTTGAATTTTGAGAGTTATTTGACAAAGGTAAGTGTCATAGAAACTGCAGAATATGCTCTTTCAGATACTATATAGAAATCACACTGTTTTACCTACTGAGAGAGGATTTGATAAAGCTATGCTCTTTTCCCTGCATCTGTCAATTACAAGATGCGCCCAACTCTTCATGTACAATTTGACATTCGATCGGTCTAATATTGTCATTCATCAGATTATTTTCAATTTAATCTTGTCTGTAGGCTAACTCTTATAATGTGTGAATTTAGTTTCGGTATAGTTTAGGTGTAGTTTCGATGGGCCGGCTGTGCAAGTTGACTGACGTTGTTTGTTTCTCACTCATCAACGTGGAGTCAAGGATATGTTTTGCATTATTCGAAAGGCCTACTGCAACACATAGTATGTTTTCGTTTCCCTTACAATACATTTGATTAGTAATAGAGTTATATTAAATAACAGTCCCATAACACCTTATTTTTACGAAGTAAAACGTAAAAGAGAATGGTATCAACCTGTGTGGCGCGCTGTCAAATCATTCAATTCAGCGCCAACCTTGATAAATAGGCATAACACAAACTCATCATCATCACACTGTTGTTTTTCTAAATTAAATCATCATTCAGTTAGACCTCATTTAAATTCTAATGTGAAGTAACTTGAACAATTTAGTGCCCATTCCATCCATGTGTCATTCATGCAGTGGGCTGGTATTGTTTTCTTCGTTGGATAGAGTCAAGGATATGCTTTGCATTATTCTGAAGGACTACTGCAACTTGTAGCATGTTTTCATTTCCTTTACAATACATTTGATTAGTTATGGAGTTCTAGTAAACTAAACACCATATATTTACAAAGTAAAATGGTACCAACCAGCAATGCGTGCGGTCAAATGATTTGCTGATAAATAAATAGGTCGTAACACAAACTCATCATTACACTTTTGTCTTTCTAAATGAAATCACTCTCTTCACCCTCCTTATCATTCAATTGTGAAGTAAGGTGCACAGTTATTGTCCATTCATCCATTTTTAATTCCTTCAGTGAGGAGAGAGAGATGCATTAGCACCTGACTGGGTACCAACGACCTACAGCACATTGTCTTGGAGCGTGTCTGGGTACCAATGTCCTACAGCACATTGTCTTGGAGCGTGTCTGGGTACCAACGTCCTACAGCACATTGTCTTGGAGCGTGTCTGGGTACCAATGTCCTACAGCACATTGTCTTGGAGCGTGTCTGGGTACCAATGTCCTACACCACATTGTCTTGGAGCGTGTCTGGGTACCAACGTCCTACACCACATTGTCTTGGAGCGTGTCTGGGTACCAACGTCCTACAGCACATGGTCTTGGAGCGTGTCTGGGTACCAACGTCCTACACCACATTGTCTTGGAGCGTGTCTGGGTGCCAATGTCCTACACCACATTGTCTTGGAGCGTGTCTGGGTACCAATGTCCTACAGCACATTGTCTTGGAGCGTGTCTGGGTACCAATGTCCTACAGCACATTGTCTTGGAGCGTGTCTGGGTACCAACGTCCTACACCACATTGTCTTGGAGCGTGTCTGGGTACCAATGTCCTACAGCACATTGTCTTGGAGCGTGTCTGGGTGCCAATGTCCTACACCACATTGTCTTGGAGCGTGTCTGGGTACCAATGTCCTACACCACATTGTCTTGGAGCGTGTCTGGGTGCCAATGTCCTACAGCACATTGTCTTGGAGCGTGTCTGGGTACCAACGTCCTACAGCACATTGTCTTGGAGCGTGTCTGGGTACCAATGTCCTACAGCACATTGTCTTGGAGCGTGACTGGGTACCAATGTCCTACACCACATTGTCTTGGAGCGTGACTGGGTACCAATGTCCTACACCACATTGTCTTGGAGCGTGACTGGGTACCAATGTCCTACACCACATTGTCTTGGAGCGTGACTGGGTACCAATGTCCTACAGCACATTGTCTTTGCAGGTTAAGTTGGGAATAGGTGTGAAAAAAACAGGTCAAAAGGCTCTAAAATCTTTTCTGTTTGTGATTTCAATATTCTGACAAAATGAGAAGTGTAAAATACAAACATTTAGGAAAAGTCAGGGAAGGAGCAGGACATAGCTTTTTGGGGGGGCTGATTTTTTTAATCTACAAAATAAAACATCAGTGGCCGTTGGCCTATGTCAGTTCTAGTGTTTAGGTGTTTTTGGGAAGATAGGCAGGGACTCTGCTGTCCTAGCGTCAGGGGGAAGCTGGTTCCACTATTGGGGTGCCAGGACAGAGAGGAGCTTAGACTGAGCTGAGCAGCATATACCCTCCCGTAGGGTTGGGAGGGCCAAGAGACGAGAGGTGGCAGTATGGAGTGCTTGGTTTGGTGTAGGTTTTGAGCAGAGCCTGAAGGTAGGGAGTGACAGTTCCTCTTGCAGCTCTGTAGGTAAGCACCATAGTCTTGTAGTGGATGCGAGCTTCGACTGAAAGCCAGTGAAGTGGAGGAGTGGGATGAAAACCAGGCAGGCTGCAGCGTTCTGACTAAGTTGCAGGGGTTTGATGGCACAAACAGGGAGCCTAGTAAACAACGAGATGCACTAGTCCAGACGGGTTATGACAAGTGCCTGGATTAGGACCTATGCCGCTTCCTGTCTGAGGTAGGTTCGTACTCTACGGATGTTGTAGAGCACGAACCTGCCGGGGAGAGAGTCACTGCTTTCATGTTTGTGTACTCTGGGTGGAGACACCATGGAGTTGGAGCAGGCAGGCCTTCCCTGGGAGGAAGAGTAGCTCCATCTTGTCGAAGTTGAGCTTGAGGTGGTGGGACCGACATCCAAGCTGAGATATCTTACAGGCACGCAGATTGCCACTGATAGGAGAGCCCATGTGAGGAAATTATGGAGCCGAGTGACTTGGTGTATAGAGAGAAGAGGAGAGCACCAAGAACACTGTGGGACTCCAGTAGTGAGAGTACGTTGTGCAGACACAGATCCTCTCCACGTCACCTAGTAGGAGCGACCTGCCAGGTAGGATGCAATCCAAGCCTTTGCTGTGCCTGAGACATCCAGCCCTGAGAGGGTGGAGAGGAGGATCTGATGGTTCAAGGTGTTCAAGGCAGCAGATAGATCTAAGGGGAAGAGAACAGAGGAGAGAGAGTCAGCTTTGGAAGTGTGGACGGCCCCTGTGACACAGATAAGAGCAGTCTCAGTTGCAATGGTTGACAAAGTTGTCTGCAGAGAGGGAGGAGGGGGGGGGGGGGGGGGGGGGGGTGGAGAATTAAGGAGGAAGGAGAAGGTGGAAAAAGTATTTCTTAGGGTTAGAGCAGAAGCTTGAAATGTAAAGTGATAGAATGTGACCTGCAGTGGATGCAGAGGAAGAGATGTTAGAGAGGAAGGTGTGAAAGGACGATAGGTCCTCCGGAAGTTTAGTTTTCCTCCTTTTTCGCTCAGCTGCCCGCAGCCCTGTTCAGTAAGCAATGAGTCACTCAGCCAAGCAGCAGGAGGGAGGGGCCAAGCCAGCCAGGAGGAAAGGGGACAGTGTGAGTCAAAGGATGTGGAAAAGGAGAAGAGTAGAGTCAAAGAGGCAGAATCAGGAGACAGGAGGGGGATAGATTTAGCAGAAGGGAGAGAGGGTAGGACAGAAGAGGAGAAAGTAATGTACACACACACACACACACACACACACACACACATACACATACACACACACACACATATACACACATACACACATATACACACACACATATACACACACACGTGCACATGTGCACACACACACACGTGCACACGTGCACACACACACACACACACACACACACACACACACACACACACACACACACACACACACACACACACACACACACACACACACACACACACACACACACACACACACACACACACACACAGCATGCCAGGGACGTGCGTGTGTGTGTTTGTCGGTGGTGGCCTGTGCTTAGCAGCCCGGGGCCATTCATTCCTGGAGAGTGGTGGGCAAGGCCGGCAAGCAGAGATTTATGAGGCAGACAGCTGTAGATGATTCATGTGTGTGTCACCCAGGGTCCCACTCACACACACACACACAAACACACACACACGTGCGCACACACACACACACACACACCAACGCGGGGGCCACGGCCGTTCACTTTGCAATTCGATTTTCCTCCATGGAGCACGATGTGTGTGTGTTGAACTGTGTTGGTGGCTGAAAAGATGTATATGGACGCAGTATCCTAGAACAGACAAACTGCTCGTCTCAGTAGCTTCCCTCCGTCCCTTTCACAGGAGTCCAGAGGATTCCACAAGTCAGTAAATCACATGAATACTGTGAGTTGAATGGAGGTGTTTGTGATGTCAATGACGGTTGGGGTTTGGCCTCGGTTATACCCCTGTGTCATTTCTCATTCACACAGATAGTGTGTTGAAGTGTGTCTTTGTCTGTCTGTCTGTCTGTCTGTCTGTCTGTCTGTCTGTCTGTCTGTCTGTCTGTCTGTCTGTCTGTCTGTCTGTCTGTCTGTCTGTCTGTCTGTCTGTCTGTCTGTCTGTCTGTCTGTCTGTCTGTCTGTCTGTCTCTCTCTCTCTCTCTCTCTTTCTCTCTATCTCTCTATCTCTCTATCTCTCTATCTCTCTATCTCTCTTTCTCTCTTTCTCTCTCTCTATCTCTCTATCTCTCTATCTCTCTATCTCTCTATCTCTCTATCTCTCTATCTCTCTGTCAGTCAGTCTGTCTGACTCTCTTTTTCTCTCTCTATCTCTCTGTCAGTCAGTCTGTCTGACTCTCTTTTTCTCTCTCTATCTCTCTGTCAGTCAGTCTGTCTGACTCTCTCTCTCTCTCTCTCTCTGTCAGTCAATTCAATTCAAGGGCTTTATTGGCATGCGAAACATATGTTAACATTGCCAAAGCAATGTTTCAGGCTCCCGTGTGGCGCAACGGTCTAAGGCACTGCATCTCAGTGCAAGAGGTGTCAGTACAGTCCCTGGTTCTAATCCAGGCTGTATCACTTGTGATTGGGAGTACCATAGGGCGACGCACAATTTGCCCAGCATCGACTGGGGTAGGGCGTCATTGTAAATAAGAATGTGTCCTTTACTTATTTACCTAGTTAAGTAAAGCAACTGAAGTAGATAACAAACAAAAGTGAAATAAACAAAATATTCATATATTACACACAAGTTCCAAAAGAACAAAGACATTTCACATGTCATATTATATCTATATACAGTGTTGAATTGACGTGCAAATAGTTAAAGTACAAAAGGGAAAGTAAACAAACATAAATATGGGTTGTATTTACAATGGTGTTTGTTCTTCACTGGTTGCCTTTTTCTTGTGGCAACAGGTCACACATCTTGCTGCTGTGATGGCACACTAGGGTCTTTCACCCAGTAAATATGGGAGTTTATCAAAATTGGGTTTGTTTTCGAATTCTTTGTGGATCTGTGTAATCTGAGGGAAATATGTGTCTCTAATATGGTCATACATTTGGCAGGAGGTTAGGAAGTGCGGGTCGGTTTCCACCTCATTTTGTCGGCAGTGGGCACATAGCCTGTCTTCTCTTGAGAGCTGTGATAGAAAAATTACACATTTAGCTGATATGTTTGATATTAATAGAAAACGATTATATACAGTTGAATTCGGAAGTTTACATACACTTAGGTAGGAGTCATTAAAACTTGTTTTTTTAACCACTCCACAAATTTCTTGGTAACAAACTATAGTTTTGGCAAGTCGGTTAGGACATCTACTTTGTGCATGACACAAGTCATTTTTCCAACAATTGTTTACAGACAGATTATTTCACTTATAATTCACTGTATCACAATTCCAGTGGGTCAGAAGTTTACATACACTAAGTTGACTGTGCCTTTAAACAGCTCGGAAAATTCCAGAAAATTATGTCATGGCTTTAGAAACTTCTGATAGGCTAATTGACATCATTTGAGTCAATTGGAGGTGTACCTGTGGATGTATTTCAAGGCCTACCTTCAAACTCAGTGCCTCTTTGCTTGACATCATGGGAATATCAAAAGAAATCAGCCAAGACCTCAGAAAAACAGTTGTAGACCTCCACAAGGCTGATTCATCCTTGGGAGCAATTTCCTCTCTCTTGAAGGTACCACGTTCATCTGTACAAACAATTAGTACAAAAGTATAAACACCATGGGACCACGCAGCTGTCATACCGCTCAGGAAGGAGACGGTTCTGTCTCCTAGAGATTAACGTACTTTAGTGCAAAAAGTGCAAATCAATCCCAGAACAACAGCAAAGGACCTTGTGAAGATGCTGGAGGAAACAGGTACAAAAGTATCTATATCCACAGTAAAGCGAGTCCTATATCGACATAAGCTGAAAGGCAGCTCAGCAAGGAAGAAGCCACTGCTCCAAAACCGCCATAAAAATACCAGACTATGGTTTGCAACTGCACATTGGAACAAAGATCGTACTTTTTGGAGAAAAGTCCTCTGGTCTGATGAAACAAAAATAGAACTGTTTGGCCATAATGGCCATCGTTATGTTTGGAGGAAAAAAGGAGAGGCTTGCAAGCCTAAGAACACCATGCCAACCGTGAAGCACAGGGGTGGCAGCATCATGTTGTGGGGGTGCTTTGCTGCAGGATGGACTGGTGCACCTCACAAAATATATGGCATCATGAGGTAGGAAAATGATGTGGATATATTGAAGCAACATCTCAAGACATCAGTCAGGAAGTTAAAGCTTGGTCTCAAATGGGTCTTCCAAATGGACAATGATACCAAGCATACTTCCAAAGTTCTGGAAAAATGGCTTAAGGACAACAAAGTCAAGGTATTGGAGTGGCCATCACAAAGCATTGACCTCAATCATATAGAAAAGTTGTGGGCAGAACTGAAAAAGCGTGTGCGAGCAAGGAGGCCTACAAACCTGACTAAGTTACACCAGCTCTGTCAGGAGAAATGGACCAAAATTCACCCAACTTATTGTGGGAGGCTTGTGGAAGGCTACCTGAAACGTTTGACCCAAGTTAACCTCTTGGCGCACGGATCGCTTTAAAGAATTTATAGGCAATGCTACCAACTACTAATTGAGTATATGTAAACTTCTGACCCACTGGGAATGTGATGAAAGAAAGAAAAGCTGAAATAAATCATTCTCTCTACTTTTATTCTGACATTTCACATTCTTAAAATAAAGTGGAGATCCTAACTGACCTAAGACAGGGAATTTTTACGAGGATTAAATGTCAGGAATTGTGAAAAACTGAGTTTAAATGTATTTTGCTAAGGTGTATATAAACTTCCGACTTCAACTGTACCTAACTAATAGTAAGACATTTCTCTCTTTCATTCTGAGTTAACTGAGAGGAGTCTTTTGAAGCGTGGGCTGGCAGCTGATTAAGTGATGGCTCGGCAAAAAACCTGCAGCTAGATAAGATGTGGTGGGTGTCACCGAGATAGCCAGGAAGAGTTTAGAACAATGTCTCATGGTCTCATCTTCCTGGCATCTGGGTAAAATTATCCCGTGCAGATAACCATGACATGAACCAAGGGGGCTTATGGGAAGGTTGGAACCAGTCCGACAAAGCATTTTTAGGTCCTATATAACATCTGTTTTTTCATTATCAGTTAACTTCTTCGGGGTAGGGGGCAGCATTTTCACTTTTGGATAAATATCATGCCCACATTCAACTGCCTGCTACTCATCCCCAGAATATATGATATGCATATTATTAGTAGATTTGGATAGAAAACACTCTGAAGTTTCTAAAACTGTTTGAATCATGTCTGTGAGTATAACAGAACTTATGTAGCAGGCAAAACCCTGAGGTAAAACCATTCAGAACTTTTTTTTTTTGAGGTCACTGTCTTCTCAATGGGTTTCATTGGGACACCAGATTTCTAAGGGACTTGTTTGCAGTTCCTACTGCTTCCACTGGATGTCACCAGTCTTTGGAAATTGGTTGAGGTTTTTCCTTTGTGTAATGAAGAAGTACGGCCATCTTAAATGAGAGTCACTTGAAGTAAATTGTTTGAGAGAGGCACATTACCAGAAAAGTTGCGTCAGATTGTTTTCTTTTTGTATTGAACACAGATCATCCCGTCTTCAATTTTATCAATTATTAACGTTATAAAATACCTAAAGTTGTATTACAAAAGTAGTTTGAAATTTTTTGGCAAAGGTTACAGGTAACCTTTGAGATATTTTGTCGTCACGTTTGAGCAAGTTGGAACCTGTGTTTTTCTGGATCAAACGCGCCAAATAAATTTACATTTTGGATATATATCGACGTAATTAATCGAACAAAAGGACCATTTGTGATGTTTATGGGACATATTGGAGTGCCAACAACAGAAGCTCGTCAAAGGTAAGGCATGAATTATACCTGCCTGCAGGGTTGAAATATGCGTATCTCTCTTTGTTTACAATGTTGCTATACTCAGATAATAGCATCGTATGCTTTTGCCGAAGAGCCTATTTGAATTCTGACATGTTGGCTTGATTCACAACCAGTGTAGCTTTAATTTGATATCTTTCATGTGTGATTTAATGAAAGTTTGATTTTATAGTAATTTTCATAGTAATTAATTAAAATATGGCGCTCTGCATTTTCTCTGGCTTTTTGCCAAGTGAGACAGTAGCGTCCCGCCTAAACTCAGAATTTTGGATATAAATATGAACTTTACCGAACAAAACATGCATGTATTGTGTAACATGAAGTCCTGTGAGTGTCATCTGATGAAGAGCATCAAAGGTTAGTGATTCATTTTATCTCTATTTTTGCTTTTTGTTACTGCTCTCTTTGGCTGGAAAAATGGCTATCTTTTTCTGTGACTTGGCTCATACCTAACATAATTGTTTGGTGATCTTTGGTCGTAAAAACCTTTTTGAAATCGGACACTTTGGCTGTACTTACAACAAGTGTTGCTTTAAAATGGTGTAAAATACTTGTATGTTTGAGGAATTTAAATTATGGGATTTCTGCTGTTTTGAATTTGGCGCCCTGCAGTTTCACTGGCTGTTGACGAGGTGGGACGCTACCATCCCACATACCCTAGAGATGTTAACTGATTCAAGTATTTTTAGCCAGATCCTAATTGGAATGTCGAATTTTATGTTCCTTTTGAAGGTATAGAATGCCCTTCTTGACTTGTCCCCCAAATCGTTTACTGCTTTGTGGAAGTTACCTGTGGCGCTGATTTTTAGGCCGAGGTATGTATAGTTTTTTTGTGTGCTCTAAGGCAACAGTGTCTAAATGGAATTTGTATTTGTGGTCCTGGCAACTGGACTTTTTTTGGACACCATTCTTTTTGTTTTACTGAGATTTACCTCAGGTTCCAGGTCTGACAGAATCTGTGCAGACAATCTAGGTGCTGATGTAGGTCCTCCTTGGTTGGGGACGGAAGCACCAGATCATCAGCAAACTCTCTCTCTTTTGGCTCTCTCTCTCTCTCCCTCTCCATCTCTCTCTGTATCTCTCCGTCTCTCTGGGCTATGTCTCTCTCTCTGTCTCTCTCTCTCTCTGAGTTATGTCTCTCTTTCTCTCTCTTTCCATCTCTCTCTTTATCTCTCTCTCTCTCTAGGCTATGTCTCTCTCTCTTTCTCTCTCTGTCTATCTCTCTCTCTCTCTCTCCCTCTCCATCTCTCACTGTATCTCTCTTTCTCTGGGCTATGTCTCTGTCTCTCTCTCTGAGTGTCTGGTAGAGGAGATAACAGCCTGATGATCATTCCTGTCTCATACTCAAACACTGGTCATTTTTTATTTCTACATGCACATAGTTCACAGACAGCTACACACAAAGACAGCTACACACACACACACACACACACACACACACACACACACACAGACACACATACGCATGGACACACACACACACGCACACAGACACACACACACATGGACACACACACACACACACACACATGAACACAAACATAATCCGTCGCTCTCACACACACTCACACGCCTCTGAATCAGTCCTGTGGGCATACCTATTTATTCTCATGTCACACAGACGATATTGAATAGACAGATGCACAGTGTGTGTTCCTTCTCCTGTATGTTATACATGATATTGAATAGACAGATGTATGCGCAACCAATCAGAGATCACTCACTATCAGTAAGATTCAGTCATACTGCTCTATTAAGCTGGGTAACCTGACCTCTGTATCTTCACTGCCCTGAAAAACATCTCCAGTGTTTGGTGAGACGCTGCTCTATGTTGTTTGTGAGATGCCTCGCTAAAAGAGACTTGTCATCTTGCCAAGGTTTTCCCTTCTCTAGCCGATCACTATTTGTATCCAACAGTAATATCACCGATGAAACAACGAGGCAGATATTTCACCGGATGTAAAAAATGTGAAGCACTGATGAGAGGAAGCCCAGTGACCGGCAGTGGGAGAAGATGGAGCGAGATGGATTTTGTCCGACATTCTGCACATTTTCTCATCGATGAAACATTTGTTTGTTTTTTCTCCAAAACTAGAATCTGTAACAGAGTGGACCTCATTTTGTAGACTTTACCCTTTGCCAAAGTTGTTGTTTAGAAGGAGTGCAAGGGCGAATTGACATCACAGACTAGGAATTCTCTAATGGAAATATGCAAATAAATGCTAGAACGTGCCAATAGGATCTCACTAGCTCGTGCTTGTCTCTGCCCACCTCCTTTCTGTTCTGCCCACTATGATCAATTTGTTCCCATTGGAAACGACAGGCTCTGGTCTATCTTGGGTTAGTTATAAATATACTTTGGTAATTTATTCAGCTTTCTATCAGCAGGCACTTAGATGAATGGGATTGTGTAGCTACTGTACTGGTACAATCAACTGTTCTGTGAGCTAGGTACTGTAGGCTATGATGCTACCACTCAGTTTCACATGTGCCTGAACAGATTGTCTTTCAGTCATTTCTCTATAATGAAATGCATTTGACATTCAGAGATGTTACCCAGACAGACAGACAGACAGACAGACAGACAGACAGACAGACAGACACAGACAGACACAGACAGACACTAACAGACAGACACTAACAGACAGACACTAACAGACAGACACTAACAGACAGACACTAACAGACAGACACTAACAGACCGACACTAACAGACAGACACTAACAGACAGACAGACAGACAGACAGACAGACAGACAGACAGACAGACAGACAGACAGACAGACAGACAGAAACACAGACAGAAACACAGACAGACACACAGACAGACACACAGACAGACAGACACAGACAGACAGACACAGACAGACAGACAGACACAGACAGACAGACACAGACAGACAGACAGACACAAACACAGACAGACACAAACACAGACAGACAGACAGACAGACAGACAGACAGACAGACAGACAGACAGACAGACAGACAGACAGACACAAACACAGACAGACAGACAGACACAGACACACACACACACACAGACACAAACACAAACACAGACAGACAGACAGACAGACAGACAGACAGACAGACACAGACACAAACACAGACAGACAGACAGACAGACACAGACACAAACACAGACAGACACAAACACAGACAGACAGACAGACAGACACAGACACAAACACAGACAGACAGACAGACAGACACAAACACAGACAGACAGACAGACAGACAGACAGACACAGACACAAACACAGACAGACACAAACACAGACACAAACACAGACAGACAGACACAAACACAGACAGACAGACAGACAGACAGACAGACAGACAGACAGACAGACAGACAGACAGACAGACAGACAGACACAAACACAGACAGACAGACACAAACACAGACAGACAGACAGACAGACAGACAGACAGACAGACAGACAGACAGACAGACAGACAGACAGAAACACAGACAGAAACACAGACAGAAACACAGACAGACACACAGACAGACAGACACAGACAGACAGACAGACACAGACAGACAGACACAGACAGACAGACAGACACAAACACAGACAGACACAAACACAGACAGACAGACAGACAGACAGACAGACAGACAGACAGACAGACAGACAGACAGACAGACAGACAGACACAAACACAGACAGACAGACAGACACAGACACAAACACAGACACAAACACAAACACAGACAGACAGACAGACAGACAGACAGACAGACAGACAGACAGACAGACAGACAGACACAGACACAAACACAGACAGACAGACAGACAGACACAGACACAAACACAGACAGACACAAACACAGACAGACAGACAGACAGACACAGACACAAACACAGACAGACAGACAGACAGACACAAACACAGACAGACAGACAGACAGACAGACAGACACAGACACAAACACAGACAGACACAAACACAGACACAAACACAGACACAAACACAGACAGACAGACAGACACAAACACAGACAGACAGACAGACAGACAGACAGACAGACAGACAGACAGACAGACAGACAGACAGACAGACAGACACAAACACAGACAGACAGACACAGACACAAACACAGACAGACAGACACAGACACAAACACAGACAGACAGACAGACAGACAGACACAGACACAAACACAGACAGACAGACAG
The DNA here is from genome assembly GCF_016432855.1 of Salvelinus namaycush. NCBI lineage: Eukaryota > Metazoa > Chordata > Actinopteri > Salmoniformes > Salmonidae > Salvelinus > Salvelinus namaycush. Next base: position 6,243,295 of record NC_052334.1, on the reverse strand, counting down.
ACACAGACACAAACACAGACAGACACAAACACAGACAGACAGACAGACAGACACAGACACAAACACAGACAGACAGACAGACAGACACAGACACAAACACAGACAGACAGACAGACAGACAGACACAAACACAGACAGACAGACAGACAGACAGACAGACAGACAGACAGACAGACACAAACACAGACAGACAGACAGACAGACAGACAGACAGACAGACAGACAGACAGACAGACAGACAGACAGACAGACAGACAGACAGACACAAACACAGACACAAACACAGACAGACAGACAGACACAGACACAGACACAAACACAGACAGACACAAACACAGACAGACACAAACACAGACAGACACAAACACAGACAGACACAAACACAGACAGACAGACAGACAGACAGACAGACAGACAGACAGACAGACAGACAGACAGACAGACAGACAGACACAAACACAGACAGACAGACAGACACAAACACAGACAGACAGACAGACAGACAGACACAGACACAAACACAGACAGACACAAACACAGACAGACACAAACACAAACACAGACAGACACAAACACAGACAGACACAAACACAGACAGACACAAACACAGACAGACACAAACACAGACAGACAGACAGACAGACAGACAGACAGACAGACAGACAGACAGACAGACAGACACAAACACAGACAGACAGACACAAACACAGACAGACAGACACAAACACAGACAGACAGACACAAACACAGACAGACAGACAGACAGACAGACACAGACAGACAGACAGACAGACAGACAGACAGACACAGACACAAACACAGACAGACAGACAGACAGACACAGACACAAACACAGACAGACACAAACACAGACAGACAGACAGACAGACACAGACACAAACACAGACAGACAGACACAAACACAGACAGACACAGACACAAACACAGACAGACAGACACAAACACAGACAGACAGACACAAACACAGACAGACAGACACAAACACAGACAGACAGACACAAACACAGACAGACAGACACAAACACAGACAGACAGACAGACAGACACAGACAGACAGACACAAACACAGACAGACAGACAGACACAGACACAAACACAGACAGACAGACAGACACAAACACAGACAGACAGACAGACAGACAGACAGACAGACAGACACAGACACAAACACAGACAGACAGACAGACAGACACAGACACAGACAGACAGACAGACAGACACAGACAGACAGACAGACAGACACAGACACAAACACAGACAGACACAAACACAGACAGACACAAACACAGACAGACAGACAGACAGACAGACACAGACACAAACACAGACAGACACAAACACAGACAGACAGACAGACAGACAGACAGACAGACACAGACACAAACACAGACAGACAGACAGACAGACACAAACACAGACAGACAGACAGACAGACAGACAGACAGACAGACACAGACACAAACACAGACAGACACAAACACAGACAGACACAAACACAGACAGACACAAACACAGACAGACAGACAGACACAGACACAAACACAGACAGACACAAACACAGACAGACAGACAGACAGACAGACAGACAGACAGACAGACAGACACAGACACAAACACAGACAGACAGACAGACAGACACAAACACAGACAGACAGACAGACAGACACAGACACAAACACAGACAGACACAAACACAGACACAAACACAGACAGACAGACAGACAGACACAGACACAAACACAGACAGACACAAACACAGACAGACACAAACACAGACAGACACAAACACAGACAGACACAAACACAGACAGACACAAACACAGACAGACACAAACACAGACAGACAGACAGACAGACAGACAGACAGACAGACAGACAGACAGACAGACACAAACACAGACAGACAGACAGACAGACAGACACAGACACAAACACAGACAGACAGACACAGACACAAACACAGACAGACACAAACACAGACAGACACAAACACAAACACAGACAGACACAAACACAGACAGACACAAACACAGACAGACACAAACACAGACAGACAGACACAAACACAGACAGACAGACAGACACAAACACAGACAGACAGACAGACAGACAGACAGACAGACAGACAGACAGACAGACACAAACACAGACAGACAGACACAAACACAGACAGACAGACACAAACACAGACAGACAGACACAAACACAGACACAAACACAGACAGACAGACAGACACAAACACAGACACAAACACAGACAGACAGACAGACAGACACAAACACAGACAGACAGACAGACAGACACAAACACAGACAGACACAAACACAGACAGAAACAAACACAGACAGACACAAACACAGACAGACACAAACACAGACAGACACAAACACAGACAGACACAAACACAGACAGACACAAACACAGACAGACAGACAGACAGACAGACACAAACACAGACAGACACAAACACAGACAGACAGACAGACAGACAGACACAAACACAAACACAGACAGACAGACAGACAGACAGACAGACACAAACACAGACAGACAGACAGACACAAACACAGACAGACAGACAGACACAAACACAGACAGACAGACACAGACACAGACACAAACACAGACAGACAGACACAGACACAAACACAAACACAGACAGACAGACACAGACACAAACACAGACACAAACACAGACAGACAAACACAGACAGACACAAACACAAACACAGACAGACACAAACACAGACAGACACAAACACAGACAGACAGACACAAACACAGACAGACACAAACACAGACAGACAGACACAAACACAGACAGACAGACAGACACAAACACAGACAGACAGACAGACAGACAGACAGACAGACAGACAGACAGACAGACAGACAGACAGACAGACAGACACAAACACAGACAGACAAACACAAACACAGACAGACAGACACAAACACAGACAGACAGACACAAACACAGACAGACAGACACAAACACAGACAGACAGACACAAACACAGACAGACAGACACAAACACAGACACAAACACAGACAGACAGACAGACACAAACACAGACACAAACACAGACAGACAGACAGACACAAACACAGACAGACAGACAGACACAAACACAGACAGACACAAACACAGACAGACACAAACACAGACAGACACAAACACAGACAGACACAAACACAGACAGACACAAACACAGACAGACATAAACACAGACAGACACAAACACAGACAGACACAAACACAGACAGACAGACAGACAGACAGACAGACAGACACAAACACAGACAGACACAAACACAGACAGACAGACAGACAGACAGACAGACACAAACACAGACAGACAGACAGACAGACAGACAGACAGACAGACAGACAGACAGACAGACAGACAGACAGACACAAACACAGACAGACACAAACACAGACAGACACAAACACAGACAGACACAAACACAGACAGACACAAACACAGACAGACAGACAGACAGACAGACAGACAGACAGACAGACAGACAGACAGACACAGGGTTAACACAGACAGACAGACAGACAGACAGACACAGGGTTAACACAGACAGACAGACAGACAGACAGACAGACAGACACAGGGTTAACACAGACAGACAGACAGACAGACAGACAGACACAGGGTTAACACAGACAGACAGACAGACAGACAGACAGACAGACAGACAGACAGACACAGACACAAACACAGACAGACACAAACACAGACAGACACAAACACAGACAGACAGACAGACAGACAGACAGACAGACAGACAGACACAAACAGACAGACAGACAGACACAAACACAGACAGACAGACAGACAGACAGACAGACAGACAGACAGACACAGACAGACAGACAGACAGACACAGACAGACAGACAGACACAAACACAGACAGACAGACAGACACAAACACAGACAGACAGACAGACACAAACAGACAGACAGACAGACAGACAGACAGACAGACACAAACACAGACACAGACACAGACGGAGACACAGACACAGACGGAGACACAAACACAGACAGACCGAGACACAAACACAGACAGACAGACCGAGACACAAACACAGACAGACAGACCGAGACACAAACACAGACAGACAGACAGACAGACCGAGACACAAACACAGACAGACAGACAGACCGAGACACAAACACAGACACAGACACAGACGGAGACACAGACACAGACGGAGACACAAACACAGACAGACAGACAGACCGAGACACAAACACAGACAGACAGACAGACCGAGACACAAACACAGACACAGACACAGACGGAGACACAGACACAGACGGAGACACAAACACAGACAGACAGACAGACCGAGACACAAACACAGACACAGACGGAGACACAGACACAGACGGAGACACAGACACAGACGGAGACACAGACACAGACGGAGACACAAACACAGACAGACAGACAGACCGAGACACAAACACAGACACAGACGGAGACACAGACACAGACGGAGACACAAACACAGACAGACGGAGACACAGACACAGACGGAGACACAAACACAGACAGACAGAGACACAAACACAGACAGACGGAGACACAAACACAGACAGACGGAGACACAAACACAGACAGACGGAGACACAAACACAGACAGACACAAACACAGACAGACACAAACACAGACAGACACAAACACAGACAGACACAAACACAGACAGACACAAACACAGACAGACACAAACACAGACAGACAGACAGACAGACAGACAGACAGACAGACAGACAGACACAAACAGACAGACAGACAGACACAAACACAGACAGACAGACACAAACACAGACAGACAGACACAAACACAGACAGACAGACACAAACACAGACAGACAGACAGACACAAACACAGACAGACAGACAGACAGACAGACAGACAGACAGACAGACAGACAGACAGACACAAACACAGACAGACAGACAGACCGAGACACAAACACAGACACAGACACAGACGGAGACACAAACACAGACAGACAGAGACACAAACACAGACAGACGGAGACACAAACACAGACAGACGGAGACACAAACACAGACAGACACAAACACAGACAGACACAAACACAGACAGACACAAACACAGACAGACACAAACACAGACAGACACAAACACAGACAGACACAAACACAGACAGACACAAACACAGACAGACAGACAGACAGACAGACAGACAGACAGACAGACAGACAGACAGACAGACAGACAGACAGACACAAACAGACAGACAGACAGACACAAACAGACAGACAGACACAAACACAGACAGACAGACACAAACACAGACAGACAGACAGACACAAACACAGACAGACAGACACAAACAGACAGACAGACAGACAGACACAAACACAGACAGACAGACAGACAGACAGACCGAGACACAAACACAGACACAGACACAGACGGAGACACAAACACAGACGGACAGAGACACAAACACAGACAGACGGAGACACAAACACAGACAGATGGAGACACAAACACAGACAGACACAAACACAGACAGACACAAACACAGACAGACACAAACACAGACAGACACAAACACAGACAGACACAAACACAGACAGACACAAACACAGACAGACACAAACAGACAGACAGACAGACCGAGACACAAACACAGACACAGACGGAGACACAGACACAGACGGAGACACAAACACAGACACAGACGGAGACACAGACACAGACGGAGACACAAACACAGACACAGACGGAGACACAGACACAGACACAGACGGAGACACAAACACAGACAGACGGAGACACAGACACAGACGGAGACACAAACACAGACAGACGGAGACACAAACACAGACAGACGGAGACACAAACACAGACAGACGGAGATACAAACACAGACAGACGGAGACACAAACACAGACAGACGGAGACACAAACACAGACAGACGGAGACACAAACACAGACAGACCGAGACACAAACACAGACAGACCGAGACACAAACACAGACAGACCGAGACACAAACACAGACAGACCGAGACACAAACACAGACAGACCGAGACACAAACACAGACAGACCGAGACACAAACACAGACAGACCGAGACACAAACACAGACAGACCGAGACACAAACACAGACAGACAGACACAAACACAGACAGACAGACAGACAGACAGACAGACAGACACAAACAGACACAAACAGACAGACAGACAGACAGACACAAACACAGACAGACAGACAGACAGACAGACACAAACACAGACAGACAGACAGACCGAGACACAAACACAGACACAGACACAGACGGAGACACAAACACAGACGGACAGAGACACAAACACAGACAGACGGAGACACAAACACAGACAGATGGAGACACAAACACAGACAGACACAAACACAGACAGACACAAACACAGACAGACACAAACACAGACAGACACAAACACAGACAGACACAAACACAGACAGACACAAACACAGACAGACACAAACAGACAGACAGACAGACCGAGACACAAACACAGACACAGACACAGACGGAGACACAGACACAGACGGAGACACAAACACAGACACAGACGGAGACACAGACACAGACGGAGACACAAACACAGACACAGACGGAGACACAGACACAGACACAGACGGAGACACAAACACAGACAGACGGAGACACAGACACAGACGGAGACACAAACACAGACAGACGGAGACACAAACACAGACAGACGGAGACACAAACACAGACAGACGGAGACACAAACACAGACAGACGGAGACACAAACACAGACAGACGGAGACACAAACACAGACAGACCGAGACACAAACACAGACAGACCGAGACACAAACACAGACAGACCGAGACACAAACACAGACAGACCGAGACACAAACACAGACAGACCGAGACACAAACACAGACAGACCGAGACACAAACACAGACAGACCGAGACACAAACACAGACAGACCGAGACACAAACACAGACAGACCGAGACACAAACACAGACAGACACAAACACAGACAGACAGACACAAACACAGACAGACAGACAGACAGACAGACAGACAGACAGACAGACAGACAGACAGACAGACAGACAGACAGACAGACAGACAGACAGACACAAACAGACACAAACACAGACAGACACAAACAGACACAAACACAGACAGACAGACAGACACAAACACAGACAGACAGACACAAACACAGACAGACAGACAGACCGAGACACAAACACAGACACAGACACAGACGGAGACACAGACGGAGACACAAACACAGACAGACGGAGACACAGACACAGACGGAGACACAAACACAGACAGACAGACACAAACACAGACAGACAGACACAAACACAGACAGACAGACACAAACACAGACAGACAGACAGACAGACACAAACACAGACAGACAGACAGACAGACACAAACAGACAGACAGACAGACAGACAGACAGACAGACAGACAGACAGACACAAACACAGACAGACAGACAGACCGAGACACAAGCACAGACACAGACACAAGCACAGACACAGACACAGACGGAGACACAGACACAGACGGAGACACAAACACAGACAGACAGACACAAACACAGACAGACAGACACAAACACAGACAGACAGACAGACAGACACAAACACAGACAGACAGACAGACAGACACAAACAGACAGACAGACAGACAGACAGACACAAACACAGACAGACAGACAGACCGAGACACAAACACAGACACAGACACAGACGGAGACACAGACACAGACGGAGACACAAACACAGACAGACGGAGACACAGACACAGACAGACGGAGACACAGACACAGACAGACGGAGACACAAACACAGACAGACGGAGACACAAACACAGACAGACGGAGACACAAACACAGACAGACGGAGACACAAACACAGACAGACGGAGACACAAACACAGACAGACGGAGACACAAACACAGACAGACGGAGACACAAACACAGACAGACGGAGACACAAACACAGACAGACGGAGACACAAACACAGACAGACCGAGACACAAACACAGACAGACCGAGACACAAACACAGACAGACCGAGACACAAACACAGACAGACCGAGACACAAACACAGACAGACCGAGACACAAACACAGACAGACAGACAGACCGAGACACAAACACAGACAGACAGACAGACCGAGACACAAACACAGACACAGACGGAGACACAGACACAGACGGAGACACAAACACAGACAGACGGAGACACAGACACAGACGGAGACACAAACACAGACAGACGGAGACACAGACACAGACGGAGACACAAACACAGACAGACAGAGACACAAACACAGACAGACGGAGACACAAACACAGACAGACGGAGACACAAACACAGACAGACGGAGACACAAACACAGACAGACCGAGACACAAACACAGACACAGACACAGACGGAGACACAAACACAGACAGACGGAGACACAGACACAGACGGAGACACAAACACAGACAGACGGAGACACAGACACAGACGGAGACACAAACACAGACAGACAGAGACACAAACACAGACAGACGGAGACACAAACACAGACAGACAGACAGACAGACACAAACACAGACAGACAGACAGACACAAACACAGACAGACAGACAGACACAAACACAGACAGACACAAACACAGACAGACACAAACACAAACAGACAGACAGACAGACAGACAGACAGACAGACAGACAGACAGACAGACAGACAGACAGACAGACAGACACAAACAGACAGACAGACAGACAGACATTTACAAACACAGACAGACAGACACAAACAGACAGACAGACACAAACACAGACAGACAGACAGACACAAACAGACAGACAGACAGACAGACAGACACAAACACAGACAGACCGAGACACAAACACAGACAGACCGAGACACAAACACAGACAGACCGAGACACAAACACAGACAGACCGAGACACAAACACAGACAGACCGAGACACAAACACAGACAGACCGAGACACAAACACAGACAGACAGACCGAGACACAAACACAGACAGACAGACAGACCGAGACACAAACACAGACAGACAGACAGACCGAGACACAAACACAGACAGACAGACAGACCGAGACACAAACACAGACACAGACACAGACGGAGACACAGACACAGACGGAGACACAAACACAGACAGACGGAGACACAGACACAGACGGAGACACAAACACAGACAGACGGAGACACAAACACAGACAGACGGAGACACAAACACAGACAGACGGAGACACAAACACAGACAGACGGAGACACAAACACAGACAGACGGAGACACAAACACAGACACAGACAGACAGACAGACCGAGACACAAACACAGACAGACAGACAGACCGAGACACAAACACAGACACAGACACAGACGGAGACACAGACACAGACGGAGACACAAACACAGACACAGACGGAGACACAGAAACAGTCGGAGACACAAACACAGACAGACAGAGACACAAACACAGACAGACAGAGACACAAACACAGACAGACGGAGACACAAACACAGACAGACGGAGACACAAACACAGACAGACGGAGACACAAACACAGACAGACCGAGACACAAACACAGACAGACAGACAGACCGAGACACAAACACAGACAGACAGACAGACCGAGACACAAACACAGACACAGACACAGACGGAGACACAGACACAGACGGAGACACAAACACAGACAGACGGAGACACAGACACAGACGGAGACACAAACACAGACAGACAGAGACACAAACACAGACAGACGGAGACACAAACACAGACAGACGGAGACACAAACACAGACAGACGGAGACACAAACACAGACACAGACGGAGACACAGACACAGACGGAGACACAAACACAGACAGACGGAGACACAGACACAGACGGAGACACAAACACAGACAGACAGAGACACAAACACAGACAGACGGAGACACAAACACAGACAGACGGAGACACAAACACAGACAGACAGAGACACAAACACAGACAGACAGAGACACAAACACAGACAGACGGAGACACAAACACAGACAGACGGAGACACAAACACAGACAGACGGAGACACAAACACAGACAGACGGAGACACAAACACAGACAGACGGAGACACAAACAAACAGACACAGACACAAACACAGACGGAGACACAAACAAACAGACACAGACGGAGACACAAACAAACAGACACAAACAAACAGACACAAACAAACAGACACAGACAGACACAGACACAAACAAACAGACAGAAAGAATTAGAGAGGGAAGTTGACATGTCACCGGGCACTGCCTGACGCCTCATTACTGCCACGGCAGGAGTTAGCTAGCTGACATTCTACATTGACATCCGCCACCACTCCAGATGACAACGTCGCCCCTGCGACCAAATTGCAAAGTATCAATTTGTGTCACACACACGGAGACGTCTAAGTGTCTAGCGGCTTGTGATGTCTGGAAATTACATAAACACGGGCTGAAAATTGATTTAGATCATGAAAAATGCATCAGATCGACGTGACAACACGAATACACGACAACGACACACAACAGTGATAATATCGCAAATAAGAATAATCATCGTCCAATCAGCACGGGGGGATTTGCTGTCCCTTAGCTGGGTTCTGTTTAAAGTTGTAGTGATAGGGCCGCGGGTGACAACAAGGTTGTAGTGAGAGGGCCGTGGGTGACAACAAGGTTGTAGTGAGAGGGCCGCGGGTGACAACAAGGTTGTAGTGAGAGGGCCGCGGGTGACAACAAGGTTGTAGTGAGAGGGCCGCGGGTGACAACAAGGTTGTAGTGAGAGGGCCGCGGGAGACAACAAGGTTGTAGTGAGAGGGCCGCGGGTGACAACAAGGTTGTAGTGAGAGGGCCGCGGGTGACAACAAGGTTGTAGTGAGAGGGCCGCGGGTGACAACAAGGTTGTAGTGAGAGGGCCGTGGGTGACAACAAGGTTGTAGTGAGAGGGCCGCGGGTGACAACAAGGTTGTAGTGAGAGGGCCGCGGGTGACAACAAGGTTGTAGTGAGAGGGCCGCGGGTGACAACAAGGTTGTAGTGAGAGGGCCGCGGGTGACAACAAGGTTGTAGTGAGAGGGCCGCGGGTGACAACAAGGTTGTAGTGAGAGGGCCGTTGCTGTATACCAGCGGAACCCATCCAACTTGAAGGAGCTGGAGCAGTTTTGCCTTGAAGAATGGACAACAATCCCAGTGGCTAGATGTGCCAACTTATAGAGACATTGCAGCTGTAATGGCTGCACAAGGTGGCTCTACAAAGTATTGACTTTGGGAGGGGTGAATAGTTATGCATGCTCAAGTTTTCAGTTTTTTTGTCTTATTTGTTGTTTGTTTCACAATAAAAAAAAATCTGCATCTTCGGCATGTTGTGTAAATCAAATGATACGAACCCCCCAAAATATATTTGAATTCCAGGTTGTAAGGTAACAAAATAGGAAGAATTCCCAGGGGGGGTGAAGCCACTGTATACTCCCCTTGTCCTAAAGCTCAAAAATGACTTCACTAAACCCCTCAAATAAAGCAGCTTAAAACCTCTTGAGGATCCGCCACCTTTTTTCAAATTTTTCCTAAAATGACATATCAAAATATAACTGACTGGAGCTCAGGCCCTGAAGCAAGGATATGCATATTCTTGGTACCATTTGAAAGGAAACCCTTTTAAGTTTGTGGAAATGTGAAAGGAATGTAGGAGAATATAATACAATAGATCTGGTAAAAGATAATAAAGAAAAAGAACATGCTTTTTTTTTTTTTTGTACCATCATCTTTGAAATGCAAGAGAAAGGCCTTAAATAATTCCAGCCCAGGTGCAATTTAGATTTTGGCCACTATATTTCAGCAGTGTATGTGCAAAGTTTTAGTCTGATCCAATGAACCATTGCATTTCTGTTCAAAATATTTAATCAAGACTGCCCAAATGTGCCTAATTTGTTTACTAATAACTTTTCATGTTCAAAACTGTGCACTCTCCTCAAACAATAGCCTGGTATTCTTTCACTGTAATAGCTACTGTAAATTGGACAGTGCAGTTAGATTAACAATAATTTAGCCTTTCTGCCAATATCAGATATGTCTATATCCTGGGAAATGTTCTTGTTACTTACAACCTCATGCTAATCGCATTAGCGTACGTTAGCTCAACCGTCCCGTGGAAGTGTCACCGATCCCGGCGAAGTTTTAACTACCTTCCAATTTATTTGGTCTAGTAAATAAAACTTTAAATTCATTATTTGTGGCACTGAAGTAATTTGCGATCGACTGTGTTTTTGTAGCTCCAGAGCTAACGACTAGTCAGAATGAAAACATAGTAATTGACTGTTGATTATATTGTTGAAGAATATAACTTGTAAATTCTCAAACTAAATGTAAATAAACACAGTACAGCCTCAAAACATTGTTAAACGTATAGTTTTGTAATCACAGATGGTCAGTCCTTGCATCCGTAGCTCTGTCTGTGAATTTGAGAGTGGTTGCATTTCTCCAGCCCCATCCCTCAGCTTTTTACCAAAACAAAGGCGGGAAAGTGGCTTTGTTTTCGTTTCAAATGCTGATTGCTGGCTTTAATAAATATCCAATAGGCGACAAAGGCAACAAGTATTATAGTTAGCGAGTCCTAGGTAACAAAGCTAGTTGGTGATTTTAATAGTTACGTTTCTGTTGATGGCACACGAGTGGAAGAACTGACCAAGGTCCTGGTGCTGGTTGGTAACAGGAGTGGAAGAACTGTCCATGGTCCTGGTGCTGGTTGGTGACAGGAGTGGAAGAACTGTCCATGGTCCTGGTGCTGGTTGGTAACAGGAGTGGAAGAACTGTCCATGGTCCTGGTGCTGGTTGGTGACAGGAGTGGAAGAACTGTCCATGGTCCTGGTGCTGGTTGGTGACAGGAGTGGAAGAACTGTCCTGGTCCTGGTGCTGGTTGGTGACAGGAGTGGAAGAACTGTCCATGGTCCTGGTGCTGGTTGGTGACACGAGTGGAAGAACTGTCCATGGTCCTGGTGCTGGTTGTTGACAGGAGTGGAAGAACTGTCCATGGTACTGGTGCTGTTTGGTAACATTTTCCATTTGCACGGAAAGCTTATTTCTCTCTAATTTAGTGCACAAATTTGTGAACATCCTTCTTAGTTAGCATTTCTCCTTTGCCAAGATAATCCATCCACCTGACAGGTGTGGCATATCAAGAAGCCCTATTTAAACAGCATGATCATTACACAGGTTCACCTCGTGCTGGGGCCAATAAAAGACCACTCTAAAATGTGCAGTTTGTGTCACACAACACAATGCCATGGATGTCTGCGAGCAATTGGCATGCTGACTGCGGGAATGTCCATTAGAGCTGTTGCCAGAAACATTTATGTTAAGTCCAACATGATAATGCATGGCCCCGTGTCATAAGGATCTGTACACAATTCCTGGAAGCAGAAAATGTCCCAGTTCTTCCATGGTCTGCATACTCACCAGATGTCACCCATTGAGCAAGTTGGTGATGCTCTGGATCGTTGTGTATGACAGCGTGTTCCAGTTCCCACCAATATTCAGCAACTTCGCACAGCCATTGAAGACAACATTCCACAGGCCACAATCAACAGCCTGATCAACTCTATGCGAAGGAGTCGCAATACATGAGGAAAATGATGGTCACACAAAGATACTGACTGGTTTTCTGATCCACGCCCCTACCTTTTTTTAAAAGGTATCTGTGACAAACAGATGCATATCTGTATTCCCAGTCTTGTGAAAACCATAGATTAGGGCCTCATTTATTCATTTCAATTGACTGATTTCCTTATATGAACTGTAACTCATAACTAATAACAAAAATCTTTTGAAATTGTTATATGTTGCGTTTACATTTTTTGTTCAGTATAATTTAAAGCAATGTCATGTTACTGTGTATCTACAGATAAGTCAAAACCTAATATTGCTATGCATGTACATCCCTCTGCATCCCACTGTCTTACTGTAAAGGTAATAGAGGTATCCACAGCACATTGCTCAGGTTCTACCCAGAGCTATTTGGAAAGCTGGGCTAAGTTTTATAATTTTGAATATTTTTCTTATTATATACACTACCTTTCAAAAGTTTGGGGTCACTTAGAAATGTCATTGTTTTTTAAAGAAAAGCAATTTTTTTTGTCCATTAAAAAAACATCATTGATCAGAATGCAGCTTCATTAAATAGTACCCGCAAAACACCAGTCTCAACGTGAAGAGGTGACTCTGGGATGGTGGACTTCTAGGTAGAGATGCAAAGAAAAAGCCATATCTCAGACTGGCCAATAAAAATAACAGATTAAGAACACAGACACTGGATAGAGGAACTCTTTCTAGAAGGCCAGCATCCCGGAGTCGCCTCTTCACTGTTGACGTTGAGACTGGTGTTTTGCTGGTACTATTTAATGAAGCTGCATTTGAGAACTTGTGAGGCGTCTGTTTCTCAAACTAGACACACTAATGTACTTGTCCTCTTGCTTAGTTGTGCAACGGGGCCTCCCACTACTCTTTCTATTCTGGTTAGAGCCAGTTTGCGCTGTTCTGTGAGGGGGGTAGCACACACCATTGTATGAGATCTTCAGTTTCTTGGCAATTTCTTACATGGAATAGCCTTAATTTCTCAGAACAAGAATAGACTTATGAGTTTCAGAAGAAAGTACTTTGTTTCTGGCCATTTTGAGCCTGTAATCGAACCCACAAATGCTGATGCTCCAGACACTAAACTAGTCTAAAGAAGGCCAGTTTTATTGCTTCTTCATTCAGAACAACAGTTTTCAGCTGTGCTAAAATAATTGCAAAAGGGTTTTCTAATGATCAATTAGCCTTTTAAAATGATAAACTTGAATTAGCTAACACAACGTGCCATTGGAACACAAGAGTAGTGGTTGATGATAATGGGCCTCTGTACGCCTATGTAGATATTCCATTAAAAATCAGCCATTTCCAGCTACAGTAGTCATTTACAACATTAACAATGTCTAAACTGTATTTCTGATCAATTTGATTATTTTAACTTCTTATGGCTGCAGGGGCAGTATTGAGTAGCTTGGATGAAAGGTGCACAGAGGTGCCCAGAGTAAACGGCCTGCTCCTCAGTCATAGTTGCTAATATATGCATATTATTATTAGTATTGGATAGAACACTCTGAAGTTATTAAAACTGTTTGAATTATGTCTGTGAGTATAAAATAACTCATATGGCAGGCAAAAACCTGAGAAGTTCCACTTCCTGTTTGGAATTTTTCTGAGGCTGGTAGTTTTTCAACCAAGCCTCTCATTGAAATTACAGAGATATGGATGAGTTTTCACTTCCTACGGCTTCCACTAGATGTCAACAGTCAATAGAACTTTGTCTGATGACTCTGCTGTGAAGGGGGGCCGAAGGAGACAGGAATGAGTGACCAAAGCCATGAAGTGACCATGCTTTGACCACGCACGTTCTCGTGGGAGGCAGCTCCGTTCCATCACTCAACTGAAGTCAATGTAATTCTCCGGTTGGAACGTTATTCAAGATGTATGTTAACAAAATTCTAAAGATTGATTCAATACATCGTTTGACATGTTTCTACTGACTGTTACGGAACTTTTGGACATTTCGTCACGTTATAGTGAACGCGCTTTGTGACTTTGGAATTGTTTACCAAACGCGCTAACCAAAGTAGCTAATTGTACATAAATAACGGACATTATCGAACAAATCAAGCATTTATTGTGGACCTGGGATCCCTAGGACTGCATTCTGATGAAGTTCATCAAAGGTAAGGAAACATTTATCATGTATTTTCTGGTTTCTGTTGACTCCAACATGGCGGCTAATTTTACTATTGTTCTGAGCTCCGTCTCAGATTATTGCATGGTTTGCTTTTTCCGTAAAGTGTTTTTGAAATCTGACACAGTGGTTGCATTAAGGAGAGGTATATCTATAATTCCATGTGTATAACTTGTATTATCATCTACATTTATGATGAGTATTTATGTTGAAACTATGTGGCTATGCACTATCACTGGATGTTTTTGGAACTAGTGAATGTAACGCGCCAATGTAAACTCAGATTTTTTTATACAAATATGAACTTTATCAAACAAAACATGCATGTATTGTGTAACATGAAGTCCTATACGTGTCATCTGATGAAGATCATCAAAGGTTAGTGATTAATTTTAGCTATATTTCTGCTTTTTGTGACTGCTATCTTTCGCTGGAAAAATGGCTGTGCTTATTGTGGTTTGGTGTGACCTAACATAATCGTTTGTAGTGCTTTCGCTGAAAAGCATATTTGAAATCGGACACTTTGGTGGGATTAACAACAAGATTACCTTTAAAACGGTATAAGACACATGTATGTCTGAGGAATTTTAATTATGAGATTTCTGGTTTTTGAATTTGGCGCCCTGCACTTTTACTGGCTGTTGTCATATCATCCCGTTAGCGGGATTGCAGCCATAAGAAGTTTTAATGGACAAAACATGTGCTTTTCTTTCAAAAACAAGGACATTTCTAAGTAGCCCCAAACTTTTGATTGGTAGTGTACATTCAGTTTCATAAACTTTTTTTACATTCCCCATGTTATGTTGATAGGGAGTCAACATGTCTGACATAGAATGTTGTCGTGTTATGTTAATGCATCATAATGCAGAAACCTCAATGTCCTACCTCTCTAAATACATGTCTCTGGCTTTACCTCCCCCTTAGCTGTATTTTACTGTCAGCTCTGGTTAGGTCATAACTGGAGGGACATTGTCATGTCTGACTACTTATACACAGTGTGTCTATATGTGTGTGTGTTTGTGTGCGTGTGCCTGTGTCTGTTAAGGTTAGAATTAGTGTTAGGGTTAGAATTACATTAAGGGTTAAGGTTCGTTTTGGGTTAAGGTTAGGGTTAAGGTTAGGGTAAGGCTAGGAGTACGGGTTAGGTTTAGGGTTAGGGGATAGAAAAATAGGATTTTGAATGGGACTGAATTGTGTGTCCCCACAAGGTTAGCTGTACAATACTGTGTGTGTGTGTGTGTGTGTGCGCACTATAGGAACACTGCCAGAATGTGAGAAGTAGACTAGCCACGGTAATCTGCCCTCTGTTCCTTTACGTTCCTCTGGAATGGGGGCGGAAGGACGGCAGCTAATTTTGACCAATTTAAAGCCTTTTAAGCTAACATCGTCAAAAAATGGCCGATATTTTCATTCTTTATTGTAGCTGTTTCTGTCTTGTTTGTTGACACACAAACATGCACACTAGTTAAGATGACTGTTTCAGTGTTGTCTTATTCTAGTGCCTTGGTACTACATTAATAACTGTAATTGTCAGCATCATTATCGTTATTAATAAGATGATAGTGTAGCTGGCTGTATCTTACTGTAAAGGTAATAGAGTGATCCACAGCACATTGCTCAGGTTCTACCCAGAGCCCTTTGGAAAGCTGGGCTATGTTTAATAATTGTTTATATTTTTCTTATTATATACATTGAGTTTCATAGCATTTGTTTTATCTTCCCCATATTATGTTCATTTTTAGGATGATAGTGCAGCTGGATGTGGATACAGTGTGTTGTCCTGGTGTTGTAGATGTTTAGAGTGTAAAACTTTAATCTCAGTGTGGTAAAGCTTCTGCCCTGTCCGTATTTATGATCGCTGGGATAAACCCTCTGGATCCGGAAAGGCTGAGAGCACTACACACACACACACACACACACACACACACACACACACACACACACACACACACACACACACACACACACACACACACACACACACACACACACACACACACACACACACACACACACGGATCATGATGGCGCCGAAGAACATGGCTGACATTTTACTTTTTTTAAACTTATTGTGTACATAATGTTGATGCTACCGTCGCTTATGACCTTCAAGAACTTCTGGACATCAGAATAGCAATTACTCAACGGGGACTGGAATAAACCTTTTCCTTTAACCTTTACTGCTCCAGCATTCCGCCAGCGGAACTCCTCCCACATTCCACTGAAAAGGCAGAGCGCAAAATTCTAAATATATTTTTTAGAAATATTTAACTTTCACACATTAACAAGTCCAATACAACAAATGAAAGGTACACATCTTGTGAATCCAGCCAACATGTCCGATTTTTAAAATGTTTTACAGCGAAAACAGCACGTATATTTATGTTAGCTCACCACCAAATACAAAAAAGGACAGACATTTTTCACAGCACAGGTAGCATGCACAAAGCCAACCTAACTAACCAAGAACCAACCAAACTAACCAACAAACAACTTCATCAGATGACAGTCTTATAACATGTTATTCAATAAATCTGTTTTGTTCGAAAAATGTGCATATTTCAGGTATAAATCATAGTTTACATTGCAGCTACAATCAGAAATTGCACCGAAAGCAGACAGAATAATTACAGACACCAACGCCAAATACCTAAATACTCATCATAAAACATTTCTGAAAAATACATAGTGTACAGCAAATAAAAGACAGGCATCTTGTGAATCCAGCCAATAGTTCCGATTTCTTAAGTGTTTTACAGCGAAAACACAATATAGCGTTATATTAGCTTTCCACAATAGCCAGAAACACAAGCCATTTCCCAGCAGCAAAAGTTAGCGATCGTAACAAACCAGTAAAATATATATAATTTTTGACTAACCTTGATATTCTTCATCAGATGACAGTCCTATAACATCAGGTTATACATACACTTATGTTTTGTTCGAAAATGTGCATATTTAGAGCTGAAATCAGTGGTTATACATTGTGCTAACGTAGCATCTTTTTCCCAGAATGTCCGGATATTTTTATGACACTCACCTATTCTGACCAAATAACTATTCATAAACGTTACTAAAAAATACATGTTGTATAGGAAATGATAGATACACTAGTTCTTAATGCAATCGCCGTGTTAGAATTCTAAAAATAAATTCATTACGACATCCAGCTTACGTTATAGCGAGAGAGTGCCCAAAATCTGGGCGCAAACTAATAGTACACATGTTCGACAGATATATGAAATAACATCATAAAATGGGTCCTACTTTTGATGATCTTCCATCAGAATGTTGTACAAGGGGTCCTTTGTCGGGAACAATCGTTGTTTGGTTTTAGAATGTCCTCTTCTCCAGTCAATTAGCACGGAAAGCTAGCAAAGTGGCGCGAAGCTCTCCTTCGTGAACAAACGCAGACAATGCAAAACGCCTAACGTCGCGAAAAAATTTCAATAATCTAATAAAACTATATTGAAAAAACATACTTTACGATGATATTGTCACATTTATCAAATAAAATCAAAGCCGGAGATATTAGCCGTCTATAACGACAGCTTTTCAGAAGGCAATACCCGGTCCCTTCTCGCGCCTTCCAGAAAACAGGAAATTGGTGTCACGTCATGCCAAGAGCTCTTATTCGACCTCAGATCAAGATATACACTCCATTTCTTCTCTCACTGCCTGTTGACATCTAGTGGAAGGCGTATGAAGTGCATGTATACTAATACATATCAAGCACATTTATAGGCAGGCCCTAGAACAGAGCATCGATTTCAGATTTTCCACTTCCTGTCAGGAAGTTTGCTGCAAAATGAGTTCTGTTTTACTCACAGATATAATTCAAACGGTTTTAGAAACTAGAGAGTGTTTTCTATCCAATAGTAATAATAATATGCATATTGTATGAGCAAGAATTGAGTACGAGGCCGTTTGAAATGGGCACCTTTTATCCAGGCTACTCAATACTGCCCCTGCAGCCCAAAGAGGTTAATGAGTCTGACGAGAAGGATATCCTGCTTCCACTGGAACAGGCCCAGATCCCCGCCTTTAGCGTGAAGAAAAGACGCAGATCGGGCAGCCTTCTGAGAATCCGTAGGCGAGCGAGTAAACTCCCACTGCCATCTGTTCTTCTTGCTAACGTGCAATCATTGGAAAATAAAATTGATGACCTACGATTAAGTTGATCCTACCAACGGGAAATTAAAAACTGTAACATCTTATGTTTCACCGAGACATGGCTGAACGACATTACGGACAATATAGAGCTGGCGGGATTTTCCATGCA
This sequence comes from Salvelinus namaycush, assembly GCF_016432855.1. Classification (NCBI taxonomy): domain Eukaryota; kingdom Metazoa; phylum Chordata; class Actinopteri; order Salmoniformes; family Salmonidae; genus Salvelinus; species Salvelinus namaycush. The sequence continues at coordinate 6,223,118 of NC_052334.1, read as the reverse complement.
CCGGCACAACAGAGACGCTACCTCTGGTAAGACGAGGGGCGGGGGTGTGTGTCTATTTGTTCATAACAGCTGGTGCGCGATGTCTAATATTAAAGAAGTCTCGAGGTATTGCTCGCCTGAGGTAGAGTACCTTATGATAAGCTGTAGGCGACACGATCTACCAAGAGAGTTCTCATCGATATGATTTGTAGCCATCTATTTACCACCATAGAACGAAGCTGGCACTAAGACCGCTCTCAACCAACTCTATAAGGCCATAACAAAAGAAGAACATTGCTCAGCCAGAAGTGGTGCTCCTAGTGGCCAGGGACTTTAATGCAGGCACATTTAAATTAGTTTTACCACATTTTTACAAGCATGTCACATGTGCAACCAGAGAAGAAAAAAAACCCTAGACCACCTTTACTCCACACAGAGATGCATACAAAGCTCTCCCCCACCCTCCATTTGGAAAATCGGACCATAATTCTATCCTCCTGATTCCTACTTACAATCAAAAACTAAAGCAGGATGTACCAGTGACTTGCTCAATATGGAATTGGTCAGATGACGTGGATGCTACGCTACAGGACTGTTTTGCTAGCACAGACTGGAATGTGTTCTGGGATTCATCCACTGGCATTGAGGAGTACACCACCTCAGTCATCGGCTTCATCAGTAAGTGCATCGACGACGTCGTCTCCACAGTGACCATACGTACACACCCCAACCAGAAGCCATGGATTACAGGCAACATCCGCATTGAGCTAAAGGCTAGAGCTGCCGCTTTCAATGAGCGGGACACTAATCCGGACGCCTATAAGAAAACCCGCTATGCCCTCAGACGAACCATCATACAAGCAAAGCGTCAATACAGGATTAAGACTGAATCCTACTACACCGGCGCTGACGCTCGTCGGATGTGGCAGGGCGTGAAAACTATTACGGACTACAAAGGGAAACTCAGACGCGAGCCTACCAGACGAACGAAATACCTTCTATGCTATCTTCGAGGCAAGTAACACTGAAGCATGCACAAATTACCTCAACTAACCTGTACCCCCACACACTGACTCAGTACCGGTGCCCCCTGTATGTAGCCTCGTTATTGTCATTCTTATTGTGTTACTATTTATTTTAGTCTACTTGGTAAATATTTTCTTCACTCTTTCTTGAACTGCACTGTTGGTTAAGGGCTAGTAAGTAAGCATTTCACAGTAAAGTCTACACTTGTTGTATTCAGCGCATGTGACAAATTAAGTTTGATTTGATTTCACACACACACACACACACACACAGACACACACACACACACACATGCACGCACATGCATACACACACACACAGACACACACACACATAGACACACACACATAGACACACACACATAGACACACACACATAGACACACACACACACACACACACACACACACACACACACACACACACACACACACACACACACACACACACACACACACACACACACACACACACACACACAAAAACACAAACACGCACATAGGCACACACACACACACATATATAAACACACACGGACATAGACACACACACAGCGCTTAGGGCCCTCAGGCATCTGAGGGATGAGTTGATTTACTGTCAAATTTGCCAGATTATCAATAATCTCACACAGACCCCAATCTACTCACAGACAGCTGTGTACTTACTCATACACCCAGAGAGACAGAGGTTATGTGTGTGTGTGCATTTTTCATGCTTGCGTGTTTGTGTGTGTGTGTGTGTGTGTGTGTGTGTGTGTGTGTGTGTGTGTGTGTGTGTGTGTGTGTGTGTGTGTGTGTGTGTGTGTGTGTGTGTGTGTGTGTGTGTGTTCACGGGTGGGTGTGTATGCATGCTCGTGCTCTGCTCGTAATAGGCTACCCAAGAAAGAGAGAGGGGCTTCTGTTCTGCCCAGAGAATTAGAGAAAAATACTTCAATTTTCCACTTGAGCAGATTTCAATTTACACACACATTCCCCTTATGTCTGGCTGTCCTGTGGGTTATTGACAGCATCAAGACTGCTGTGAGAAAATATTAGCCACTTAGTGGGACTTTGTTTTGCACTGCTAAGGACACTTACTCACTCACAGAATGTAGTGAACTGTCACTGTTGTCACTGGTGGGTGTAAAACTCTCTGATGATGTATCGGATGCCCAAATAGGGTCACTGTTGTCACTGGTGGGTGTAAAACTCTCTGATGATGTATCGGATGCCCAAATAGGTTGTTTTTTTAGTTTATGAAGACACTCTAAGATGTGCTCAATATTTCTTAAGGTTGTGTGGTGCCTGGACACATTGTGTGTGTGTCCGTGTGTGTGTGTGTGTTTGTGTATGCGTGTGTGTGTGTTTGTGTATGCAGTTGTGTGTGTGTGTCCGTGTGTGTGTGTGTGTGTTTGTGTGTGGCAGACAGGTCTAGGGCCATAACATTACATAAGGCTCTCAAAGCAACCAAAGGCAGCTACTCTGTCCCTCTAACCTTTAAAACAAAGAGCTGGGCCACCATAACTGTGTGTGATGAGTGCACTCCTGCGTATCTGTGTGGGTGTGTGTATGCGCACGTTCCTGTGTGTGTGTGTGTGTGTGTAAGTGCTCGCTCCTGTTTGTGTGTCTACCATCATTTTGTGGAGCCATTAGCATCGTTATCAGTGAGAGCAGACCCAGATGCGTTTGTCAGCCCACTGAGAGTCAATTACCTCAGTCAGAGACGGCCATTGTTTCTCTGTGCGCCCTGGTCTATTGGTATTTAATACAGATATATTAATACAGCCGACTGACTGATCCACATGAACTTTACCTGCCGCTTCATGGAGAGACTACAAAAATCAGGAATAACAAACGTTATCTATGAGTGATTTATTATGTATTTGTTTCTGATATAGATACTTAGGCCTAGATTCAATGTGATCGCCCCTTTTAGGCTATGCACAATTTAAAGGCAATGATATGGTCGCTGAGATCGAATTCAAAGTAAACGCTGCAGGGGTCCTCCCGATTGGCGCAGCAGTCTAAGGCTGCATCGTTCGTTCCCAGGCTGTGTCACAACTGGCCATGACCGCGAGTCCCATAGGGCGGCACACAATTGTCCCAGTCTCTTCCGGGTTAGGGGAGGGTTTGGCTGGGGGGCTTTACTTGGCTCATCATCCTATAGCGACTCATTGTGGCGGGCCTGGTGCCTGCAGGCTGACTTCGGTTATCAGTTGAACTGTGTTTCCTCCGAGACGCTGGTGCGGCTGGCTTCGGTTATCAGTTGAACTGTGTTTCCTCCGAGACGCTGGTGCGGCTGGCTTCCGGGTTAAGCAGGCGAATGTTAAGGAGCGTGGTTTGGCAGGTCACGTTACAGAGGACGCATGACTCGACCTTCGCTTCTCCCGAGCGATGACACAAGATCGTAATTGGATCGCAATTGGACATCATAAAATTGGGGAGAAAAAGGATAAAAAAATAACAAAAAAAACAATGAAATAATCGCTGCAGTTGTCGGCTCATTTGGAAATGACCTTTAAAAGTGTAAATCGCGCTATAACACAGATGTTCCGCCGTTCTAATTGAATCTAGCCTTTACTACATCACCAACCTTGTGAAAAAGTGGAACATCTTCACACTGGCTAATATGTTTGATATGACAACAAATGCAAAGTTGTTTGTTAACTTCTGCGAAATAGACATTACCAACAAAAATCATTGTCGTTATCCTGAATTGAGTCTAACTTGACCATAACCAAAACAAATGACCATAAAATATATTTTTCCCACACACCAATCTCTCCCTCCAGGTGGTCTACAAGAACAACGACATCCGTCTGGAGCTCTCCCGTCTGGCGCATATCGTGGACCCCAAGATGAAGATCCAGGGGGATGTGATGTTTAAGTGTGAGAACGTGGCCACCATGGACCCTATCTCCTTCGAGACCCCCGAGGCCTACATCAGCCTGCCCAAGTGGAACACCAAGAGAATGGGTTCCTTGTCCTTTGACTTCAGGACCTCGGAACCCAACGGACTCATCCTCTTCACCCACGGCAAGCCTCAGGAGCGCAAGGAGGCCCAACGCAGCCAGAAGAACACCAAGGTAAGACAATGAACGATTAATAAATCAAACCACACATACATATAGCCTGTGTGTAAAGCTGTGTTTAAACCTGTCAAATCTGTCACTAGTGTAAGGAGCAGGGTTGGGGTCAATTCCATTTCAATTTTAGACAATTCAGAAAGTTTATGTAATTCCAACTCCAATTCTCCTCAATGCTTTTCAATTAGGACAATATGGAATTAGAGTTGGAATTCTGTTTACTTTCTGAATTGATTGGAATTGAAATGAAACCCTGTTGAGAAGAAACAAAAAGGCTGTGTTCAAGGTGTTATTGGGCTTATAGATCCTGTTTTGTAAAGATATCTCAGGGGCTGTTGTACCCCAATGATGAACAAACACCTTGACCATCTCCCCCAGGTGGACTTCTTTGCGGTAGAACTGCTGGATGGCAGTCTGTACCTGCTGTTGGACATGGGCTCAGGGACCATCAAGGTCAAAGCCACCCAGAACAAGGTCAACGATGGAGCCTGGTACCACGTGGACATACAGAGGGACGGACGCTCAGGTGAGTCTGTACCTGCTGTTGGACATGGGCTCAGGGACCATCAAGGTCAAAGCCACCCAGAACAAGGTCAAAGATGGAGCCTGGTACCACGTGGACATACAGAGGGACGGACGCTCAGGTGAGTCTGTACCTGCTGTTGGACATGGGCTCAGGGACCATCAAGGTCAAAGCCACCCAGAACAAGGTCAAAGATGGAGCCTGGTACCACGTGGACATACAGAGGGACGGACGCTCAGGTGAGTCTTCTCAACAAGATCTCATAATTTCCCTTCAAAATTATGGATGAACGTATTGTGGATGAAGGTTTATTTTTGACATATTAATTCTGCGTGGTTACACGGTTAATTCCACGTGGGGTACAACGTTAAAACAGAAACAATTCAAAGATTAACAATTTAGGCATACATTCTGAGTGTTTAAGGTTAAGGCTATGTTTAAGGTTAGGGCTATGGAAGAAGGCTTAAAACAAAATAATCAAAAATGATGCGATATTACCATTACCTAGTATTCTCGTGGCTTGCTAGAGCATTGTGAACTGCCGAAGCGCAGTGGTGTGAGCATCGCGTTTCGGCTCCGAGCATCACGAGTTTGCACTGGGCAATCTTTTTTAATTTGGTAAATTGTATTATTATTTATAAATCTTTCGCAGAGGAAGGCATACAGTGCCGTAGGAAAGTATTCAGACCCCTTGACTTTTACGTTACAGCCTTATTCTAAAATTGATTCATATTTTTTTCCCTCATCAATCTACACACAATACCCCATAATGACAATTTTTTTACAAATGAATTAAAAAGAAAAACCTGAAATACATTATGTATATACGTATTCAGATCATTTGCTCTGAGACATTGAAATGTAGCTCAGATGCATCCTGTTTCCATTGATGATCCTTGAGATGTTTCTACAACTTGATTGGAGTCCGTCTGTGGTAAATTCAATTGATTCGACATGATTTGGAAAGGCACACACCTGTCTATATAAGGTCCCACGTAGAGCTCAGAGACAGGATTGTGTCGAGGTACAGATCTGGGGAAGGGTAGCAAACAATGTCTGCAGCATTGAAGGTCTGCAAGAACATAACGGCCTCCATCATTCTTAAATGGAAGAAGTTTGGAACCATCAAGACGCCGGCCGCCCGGCCAAATTGAGTCATCGGGGGAGAAGGGCCTTGGTCAGGGAGGTGGGCAAGAACCCGATAGTCACTCTGACAGAGCTCCAGAGTTCCTCTGTGGAGATGGGAGAACCTTCCAGAAAGACAACCATCTCTGCAGCACTCCACCAAGCAGGCCTTTATGGTAGAGTGGCCAGACGGAAGCCACTCCTCAGTAAAAGGAAGACAGGCCGTTTGGAGTTTGCCAAGAGGAACTTAAAGGACTCTGACCATGAGAAACAAGATTCTCTGGTCTGATGTTACCAAAATGTTACTCTTTGGGCTGAATGCCACGTGTCACGTCTGGAGGAAACCTGGCACCATCCCTACAGTGAAGCATGGTGTTGGCAGCATCATGTTGTGAGGATGTTTTTCAGCGGCAGGGACTGGGAGACTAGTCAGGATGGAGGGAAAGATGAACGGAGCAAAGTACAGAGAGATCCTTGATGAAAACCTACTCCAGAGCGCTCAGGGCCTCCGATTGGTGCGAAGGTTGACCTTCCAACAGGACAACAACCCTGAGTACACAGCCAAGACAACGCAGGAGTGGCTTCGGGACTAGTATATTAATGTCCTTGAGTGGCCCAGCCAGAGCCCAGACTTGAACCCGATTGAACATCTCTGAGAGACCTGAAATGTCTGTGCAGCGATGCTCCCCATCCAAGAGAGAGCTTGAGAGGATCTGCAGAGAGTGGGAGAAACTCCCCAAATACAGGTGTGCCAAGCTTGTAACTATTTTTGCTTTGTTATTATGCGGGTATTGTGTGTAGGTTGATGAAGAAAAAGGGTTTTGAATAAGGCTTTAACATAACAAAATGTGGAAAAAGTCAAGGGGTCTGAATACTTTCTGAATGCTCTGTATATCGACATTTCTAGGACATTTCTTACCTCTTACCTAATACCTTTTTTCTGCCCTGCTTAACTCTTTCATAATACTCTGTTTCTTCCCCTTCTTAACTCTTTCATAATACCCTGTTTCTGCCCTGCTTAACTCTTTCATAATACCCTGTTGCTGCCCCTCCTTACCTCTTATATAATACCCTGTTGCTGCCCCCTCCTTACCTCTTATATAATACCCTGTTGCTGCCCCTCCTTACCTCTTATATAATACCCTGTTTCTGCCCTGCTTAACTCTTTCATAATACCCTGTTGCTGCCCCTCCTTACCTCTTATACAATACCCTGTTGCTGCCCACTCCTTACCTCTTATATAATACCCTGTTGCTGCCCCTCCTTACCTCTTATATAATACCCTGTTGCTGCCCCCTCCTTACCTCTTATATAATACCCTGTTGCTGCCCCTCCTTACCTCTTATATAATACCCTGTTGCTGCCCCCTCCTTACCTCTTATATAATACCCTGTTGCTGCCCCTCCTTACCTCTTATATAATACCCTGTTGCTGCCCCCTCCTTACCTCTTATATAATACCCTGTTGCTGCCCCCTCCTTACATCTTATATAATACCCTGTTGCTGCCCCCTCCTTACCTCTTATATAATATCCTGTTGCTGCCCCTCCTTACCTCTTATATAATACCCTGTTGCTGCCCCCTCCTTACCTCTTATATAATACCCTGTTGCTGCCCCTCCTTACCTCTTTTATATAATACCCTGTTGATGCCCCCTCCTTACCTCTTATATAATACCCTGTTGCTGCCCCTCCAAACCTCTTATATAATACCCTGTTGCTGCCCCTCCTTACCTCTTATATAATACCCTGTTGCTGCCCCTCCTTACCTCTTATATAATACCCTGTTGCTGCCCCTCCTTACCTAATATCCTGTTGTTGCTACCCCCTCCTTTCCTAATACCCTGTTGCTGCCCCTCCTTACCTCTTATATAATACCCTGTTGCTGCCCCTCCTTACCTCTTATATAATACCCTGTTGCTGCCCCTCCTTACCTCTTATATAATACCCTGTTGCTGCCCCTCCTTACCTCTTATATAATACCCTGTTGCTGCCCCTCCTTACCTCTTATATAATACCCTGTTGCTGCCCCTCCTTACCTCTTATATAATACCCTGTTGCTGCCCCTCCTTACCTAATATCCTGTTGTTGCTACCCCCTCCTTTCCTAATACCCTGTTGCTGCCCCTCCTTACCTAATATCCTGTTGTTGCTACCCCCTCCTTTCCTAATACCCTGTTGCTGCCCCTCCTTACCTCTTATATAATACCCTGTTGCTGCCCCTCCTTACCTCTTATATAATACCCTGTTGCTGCCCCTCCTTACCTCGTATATAATACACTGTTGCTGCACCTCCTTACCTCTTATAGAATACCCTGTTGCTGCCCCCTCCTAACCTAATACCCTGTTGCTGCCCCATCTTCACCTCTTATATAATACCCTGTTTCTGCACCTACTTAACTCTTACCTAATACCCTGTTTCTGCCCCTTCTTAACTCTTAACTACAACCCTGTTGCTGCCCCTCCATACTTCTTTCATAATACCCTGTTGCTGCCCCTCCTTACTTCTTTCATAATACCCTGTTGCTGCCCCCTCCTTACCTATTACCCTGTTTCTGCCCCCTCCTTACCTAATACCCTGTTTCTGACCCCTCCTTACCTAATACCCTGTTTCTGACCCCTCCTTACCTAATTCCCTGTTTCTGACCCCTCCTTACCTAATTCCCTGTTTCTGACCCCTCCTTACCTAATACCCTGTTTCTGACCCCTCCTTACCTAATACCCTGTTTCTGACCCCTCCTTACCTAATTCCCTGTTTCTGACCCCTCCTTACCTAATACCCTGTTTCTGACCCCTCCTTACCTAATACCCTGTTTCTGACCCCTCTTTACCTAATACCCTGTTTCTGACCCCTCCTTACCTAATTCCCTGTTTCTGACCCCTCCTTACCTAATACCCTGTTTCTGACCCCTCTTTACCTAATACCCTGTTTCTGACCCCTCCTTACCTAATACCCTGTTTCTGACCCCTCCTTGCCTAATACCCTGTTTCTGACCCCTCCTTACCTAATACCCTGTTTCTGACCCCTCCTTACCTAATACCCTGTTTCTGACCCCTCCTTGCCTAATACCCTGTTTCTGACCCCTCCTTACCTAATACCCTGTTGCTGCCCCCTCCTTACCTAATACCCTGTTGCTGACCCCTCCTTACCTAATACCCTGTTGCTGCCCCCTCCTTACCTAATTCCCTGTTTCTGACCCCTCCTTGCCTAATACCCTGTTGCTGCCCCCTCTTTACCTAATACCCTGTTGCTGCCCCCTCTTTACCTAATACCCTGTTTCTGACCCCTCTTTACCTAATTCCCTGTTTCTGACCCCTCCTTACCTAATTCCCTGTTTCTGACCCCTCCTTACCTAATTCCCTGTTTCTGACCCCTCCTTACCTAATACCCTGTTGCTGCCCCCTCCTTGCCTAACTCTGAATTTATAAGATTAGGGTTAAGTTTATGCATTATCTCCAAGTTATTAATGTTAGGCATTAACTCTGAATATTTTAGTTAAGGGTTGGTCCGAATGATTGAGGTAAGGATTAAGGTTTGGGATAGGCTAAAAACAAAACATATTAAAAACAACTTTCTATTGTGGGATTACATACAACCTTTGGAATCGGAGGTAGATGCTTACGCCCATCCACAACGCAGGTTGCTGGATCGAATCCCCGAGCTGACAAGGTAAAAATCTGTCGATCTGCCCACTGAGCAAGGCAGTTAACCCACTGTTCCCTGGGTGCCGAAGAAGTGGATGTCGATTAAGTCAGCCTCCCTCACCTCTCCGATTCAGAGGGGTTGGGTTAAATGCAGGAGACACATTTCAGTTGAGGTATTCAGTTGTACAACTGACTAGGTATCCCCCTATCCTTTTTCCCTTTCCCTAGCAAACCCGAAATCTACTTGAATGTATCAGCGCTCACTGTTGCCCCTAGTGGTTTCCATATCATCTCCTGACGTCCTCAGACATAGATGAACGTTGAAAACTGTTTTGTATCACGGTTGACCTCGCTAGTATACTTGCTTCTGTGTTCTTCTATGTGTACCCCTGCCCATGTTTGTGTGGCGGGAGTTGTAGATCAAATTCAGTAATGTGTGCTGCAATGACAGTCACCTATGCAGCCCTAACATTGTCTAACAGGCTGTCTGTCTGCATCTCTAATGTCCTCTGAGACACCTGTTGGACCACCACTGGGCACAGAGTGATACACTGCTCTACACTGCAATCGATCCAACAGCTCACACACACATAAACTCAAAATCAAGAGTAAGAGATAGATGGGCTTGAAGATGGAGAGAAAGGGAGGAGATTGGGGGGAGAGTGAGAATAGGGAGTGATTGAGAGATGGGGAGTGTGAGAGAGGAGGGGCAGCAGCAACAGGGTGTTTGATAAGGAGGAGCAGCATCAACAAGGTATTACGTAAGGAGGAGCAGCAACGACAGGGTATTAGATAAGGAGGAGCAGCATCAACAAGGTATTACGTAAGGAGGAGCAGCATCAACAAGGTTTTAGATAAGGAGGAGCAGCATCAACAATGTATTACGTAAGGAGGAGCAGCAACGACAGGGTATTAGATAAGGAGGAGCAGCATCAACAAGGTTTTAGATAAGGAGGAGCAGCATCAACAATGTATTACGTAAGGAGGAGCAGCAACGACAGGGTATTAGATAAGGAGGAGCAGCATCAACAAGGTTTTAGATAAGGAGGAGCAGCATCAACAATGTATTACGTAAGGAGGAGCAGCAACAACAGGGTATTAGATAAGGAGGAGCAGCATCAACAGGGTATTAGATAAGGAGGAGCAGCATCAACAGGGTATTAGATAAGGAGGAGCAGCATCAACAGGGTATTATATAAGGAGGAGCAGCAACAACAGGGTATTAGATAAGGAGGAGCAGCATCAACAAGGTATTAGATAAGGAGGAGCAGCATCAACAAGGTATTAGATAAGGAGGAGCAGCAACGACAGGGTATTAGATAAGGAGGAGCAGCATCAACAAGGTATTACGTAAGGAGGAGCAGCATCAACAAGGTATTAGATAAGGAGGAGCAGCATCAACAAGGTAGTACGTAAGGAGGAGCAGCATCAACAAGGTATTAGATAAGGAGGAGCAGCAACGACAGGGTATTAGATAAGGAGGAGCAGCATCAACAATGTATTACGTAAGGAGGAGCAGCAACAACAGGGTATTAGATAAGGAGGAGCAGCATCAACAAGGTATTACGTAAGGCAACAGACAAACAGAAAACACATGTACATTATAAATACACAGGGGATAATGGGGAAGGTGGGTGACACCTGGAGGGGGTGGAGACAAGCACAAAGACAGATGAAACAGGATCACATGAGAATTAGAGAATTCCCAGTCTGACTCATCAGTGTACTCGTACCTACTAATGAGTCTGGTCTCTGTAAGCACCACAAATACAGACAACAGTTGGAGCTCAGCCTACGTGAACGTTCCCTAGGCAATAATCTAGCGCTGCCCAGTTGCATAGGCTTCAGTGTATGCAACTCATCCATCAGACGATGATTCTCGAGGGAACTCGGGTGGCTTTGGATCTTCTCAGAAATGCAGCCTTCGGGGACTTCCGAATTCCTTCGGAGGTGAGCAAGCAGCAGCGGATGAACGAGTGTGACTGAGATCTGACCTCTTCTCACGCCTGCATTCCCGTACACGCCCATAAATCCTAATGGTAAGGGCAATGAGGGAATCAAGGTCCCACGGTAACTTCCGAGCTGCTAGCTCATCTTTTATCTCCTCTGATTGTCCGAGAAAGAATATATCGAACAGGGCCTCCGGATTCCAGGCGCTCTCGGCATCCAATGTGCGAAAATCTACCTCGTAGTCTGCCACACTACGGGAATTCTGATGTAATTCAAGTAGTTTTCAGACCGCCTCTCTCCCAGATACCGGAGATCCGAACACCTTCCACACCTCTGCCATTAAATCTCCCAGATGACTACAAATGACGAATTGTTGCTCCCAAACTGCCTTAGCCCTGTAGAGCTCCCTTCCCTACAGTAGCATAATAATATACGCTATCTTCGACCGATCCGAAGGGAAAGAAGATGGCTGCAGATCAAAAATGAGGGAGCTGAGAAATACATCCCTGGCAGGTTCCAGGATCCCCAGAATATTGCTCCGGGGGAAGTAAGCGGGGTTCTCAGTGAGCCGGGGTAGGCTATACAAACCCACACTGGTAGTGGAGTTACTGAGCGACTGTGATACCCTCTCTATATTACAGTACAACCCTCTCTATATTGCAGTGCAACCCTCTCTATATTACAGTACAACCCTCTCTGTATTACTTTCCCCTCTCCAGGCACCATCTCAGTCAACAGCCGGCGCACTCCATTCATGGCCAGCGGAGAGAGTGAGATCCTGGACCTGGAGGGGGACATGTACCTAGGTGGTCTACCCTTAGACCGCGCCAACCTCATCCTGCCCACCGAGCTGTGGACCGCCATGCTCAACTATGGCTACGTTGGCTGCGTGCGCGACCTCTTCATCGACGGGCGCAGCAAGGACATCCGACAGATCGCTGAGGCCCAGAACGGCGCCGGCATCAAGCCGTCGTGCAACAAAGTGGTGGGGAAACAGTGTGAGAGCTACCCGTGTAAGAACAGAGGCGTCTGCAAGGAGGGATGGAACCGGTTTATCTGCGATTGTACCGGCACGGGGTACTGGTCACGTACCTGTGAGAGAGGTAAGTGGAAGCCTTTGTTTTGCATGCGTGCTTGTGTGTGTGTGTTTTATGACTGTGTATTTGTGTTTGTGTGTGCATTAACACATACATTGATTTGGGGCTGGTGTTGGGATTAACACGTAGGCTGGTGTGGGGATTAACACGTAGGCTGGTGTTAGGATTAACACGTAGGCCGGCGTGGGGATTAACACGTAGGCCGGTGTGGGGATTAACACGTAGGCTGGTGTGGAGATTAACACGTAGGCTGGTGTAGAGATTAACACGTAGGCTGGTGTAGATATTAACACGTAGGCTGCTGTGGGGATTAACACGTAGGCTGGTGTAGAGATTAACACGTAGGCCGGTGTGGGGATTAACACGTAGGCTGGTGTTGGGATTAACACGTAGGCTGGTGTTGGGATTAACACATAGGCCGGTGTTGGGATTAACACGTAGGCCGGTGTGGAGATTAACACGTAGGCTGGTGTGGAGATTAACACGTAGGCTGGTGTTGGGATTAACACAGAGGAGGATGCCTCTTGCATTGAACTGCAGTGCCTTAGACTGCAGCGCCATTTAGGAGCCCAAAAATGGAATGGAAACACTTTAGGAACTAAATCTAGCTTGTGCTCTAAATCCCAGTGTTTCCCTTTAAGGCTCTAGGGGAAGTTGTGGTAAAGACTGTATTGTTGATGCTGTTGAAAAATTAATGTGGTTTCTGCCGTTTTTCTGGGAACCTTACTCTGCCCAAGGCAACCCAGCGTTACAGTTTAATGACCAGAATATCTCTCTCTCTGTCACTCTCAACTATATCAACTGCTATAGTTATTTGCTGTGTCAAATCTTCGTTAAAGTTGAATTGCCAGAATAGAAATTGTATTCTCTCTCTCTCTCTCTCTCTCTCTCTCTCTCTCTCTCTCTCTCTCTCTCTCTCTCTCTCTCTCTCTCTCTCTCTCTCTCTCTCTCTCTCTCTCTCTCTCTCTCTCTCTCTCTCTCTCTCTCTCTCTCTCTCTCTCTCTCTCTCTCTTATTTATTTATTTATTTATTTATATATATATATATATATATATATATATATATATATATATATATATATATATGAACTTCTGTAGTTATTTGCTGTGTCAAGTCTGTATGGCCTTTCACAGTTTCTCTCCCTATCATATGAATGGAAACACATACGTATCGATCCTGAGTCACTCCATTGCTCCCTGCTGTTCTCTCCCTCCCTTTACATTCTGTAAATCAGGCCATTATAACCCTTTGGTGCTATTCTTAGGGTCAATCCGACAGAGACTTGTGAGGGAAAACACTTGTTGCAAACACCAGCGAAAGGGTTGGAATTACAACTGCGTGGCCATAACAATATCTATTATGGAATGTATTAATCTAATTACAGCTGCGTGGCCATTATGATGTTATTATGGAATGTATTAATCTAATTACAGCTGCGTGGCCATTATGATGCTATTATGGAATGTATTAATCTAATTACAGCTGCGTGGCCATTATGATGTTATTATGGAATGTATTAATCTAATTACAGCTGCGTGGCCATTATGATGCTATTATGGAATGTATTCATCTAATTACAGCTGCGTGGCCATTATGATGCTATTATGGAATGTATTAATCTACTATATGTGGAACTGCCTCTTCACAAGGTCACCTGGATATGACACCTCTGAGAACACAGGACCACTGGGACCCTTTAAATATGAGCTCGTATTGAACTATCAATACACCAGATCAGTGAAGTGATTTTAACATGAACTCTTACCGCATAATGATGACCAACAATGAGAAATGAGAGCTGTCTGGTGAATATGAACCCTTACCGCATAATGATTAGTCAGAGAGAGATAGTGATGTGTGTTATTACTCAGAGAGCGAGATAGTGATGTGTGTTATTACTCAGAGAGAGAGAGAGATAGTGGTGTGTGTTATTACTCAGAGAGAGAGAGAGATAGTGGTGTGTGTTATTACTCAGAGAGAGATAGTGATGTGTGTTATTACTCAGAGAGAGATAGTGATGTGTGTTATTACTCAGAGAGAGAGATAGTGATGTGTGTTATTACTCAGAGAGAGAGATAGTGATGTGTGTTATTACTCAGAGAGAGAGATAGTGATGTGTGTTATTACTCAGAGAGAGATAGTGATGTGTGTTTATAATCAGAGAGAGAGAGTGATGCATGGAGAAGTCTCGAGACTAGAGAGAAAAGTCTCTTATTTCAACAGTCTGTAAATTCTATGAGATTTTCATATGGATTGATCAAAAGCATGTCTGAAAACAAAATGAAGGCATTTGACAAATTATTCCAGCCGCTTTTACCATATTAAATAAAAGCTTGGAGGTAACATCTCTATCCAGCTCCGTTCCTCTATTCATCCCCAGTTTCAGTTCAACCTCATTTTGGATTTTGGAGGGAAATTTTGTGAAAGAGACATTTTGTGAAAGAGAGAGCGAGTGAAAGAGGGGGAAAGGGAGGAGGAGAGTGAGAGGGGAGGGAGAGAGAGAGGAAGAGAGATAGAGGGGAGGGAGGGAGAGAGAGAGAGGAAGTGAGAGAGGAGGGAAAGAGAGAGAGAGGGAGAGAGACCGAGGGGAGGGAGAGAGAGAGAGAGAGAGAGAGAGGAAGTGAGAGAAATATATGAAGACAGAGATGGAGGTCAATTTGATATGAAAGCTAACTGTTCACCTCTAATCACTGTGTAAGGGATATTGGTCTAATGAAATTCTAACATAAAGGCCTGAGCCATGCAGAGAGGTCTGTATGCGTCTCTTTATTAACATAATATCATCTTTAGTCATATTTCAGAGCAGAAACAATATTTCAGCCTCTACTTCTTCTACCAATACAGGTCTTAATTGTAAAGGTTAACAATGCAATTGAACTACTTAAAAGTATGCCTCAGGGAGTTTTCTTTAGCTTCTAGCTTCTATTTTTTGTGTGCACACACACCACACACACACGCCACACACACCACACACACCACACACACCACACACACACACCACACACACACACCACACACACCACTGTCACGCCCTGTGATTTGGGGTGGGCATTCTATGTTTTAGTTTTCTATGATTTTGTATTTCTATGTTTTGGCCGGGTATGGTTCTCAATCAGGGACAGCTGTCTATCGTTGTCTTTGATTGGGAACCATACTTAGGTATCCCTTTTCCCTCCGTTCAGTGTGGGACGTTAACTTTGTTTGTGGCACATAGCCCTTAAGCTTCACGGTTGTTTTGTATTTTTTATTGTTTTTGTCGGCGTCATTTCTAATAAAAAGGAATATGTACGCTCACCACGCTGCGCTTTGGTCCACTTCCTTCAACGGCCGTGACAACCACACACATACCCCATCCACTGTCCCTCCACTCCACGGGGATTCTGTTGATGGCCATGACAACCACACACATACCCCATCCACTGTCCCTCCACTCCACCGGGCTTCTGTTGACGGCCGTGACAACCACACACATACCCCATCCACTGTCCCTCCACTCCACCGGGCTTCTG
>NC_052334.1:6174704-6202204 GCF_016432855.1 Salvelinus namaycush | reverse complement strand
GCTGACAACAAAATCACACAAAAATTATCAATGGAAATCAAATTTATCAACCCATGGAGGTCTGGATTTGGAGTCACACTCAAAATTAAAGTGGAAAACCACACTACAGGCTGATCCAACTTTGATGTAATGTCCTTAGAACAAGTCAAAATGAGGCTCAGTAGTGTGTGTGGCCTCCACGTGCCTGTATGACCTCCCTACAACGCCTGGGCATGCTCCTGATGAGGCGATGAGCCAACTCCTGGACAGTCTCTCGTGCAACGTGGCGTTGGTGGATGGAGCGAGACATGATGTCCCAGATGTGCTCAATTGGATTCAGGTCTGGGGAACGGGCGGGCCAGTCCATAGCATCAATGCCTTCCTCTTGCAGGAACTGCTGACACACTCCAGCCACATGAGGTCTAGCATTGTCTTGCATTAGGAGGAACGCAGGGCCAACCGCAACAGCATATGGTCTCACAAGGGGTCTGAGGATCTCATCTCGGTACCTAATGGCAGTCAGGCTACCTCTGGCGAGCACATGGAGGGCTGTGCGGCCCCCCAAAGAAATGCCACCCCACACCATGACTGACCCACCGCCAAACCGGTCATGCTGGAGGATGTTGCAGGCAGCAGAACGTTCTCCACGGCGTCTCCAGACTCTGTCACGTCTGTCACATGTGCGTGTGAACCTGCTTTCATCTGTGAAGAGCACAGGGCGCCAGTGGCGAATTTGCCAATGTTGGTGTTCTCAGGCAAATGCCAAACGTCCTGCACGGTGTTGGGCTGTAAGCACAACCCCCACCTGTGGACGTCGGGCCCTCATACCACCCTCATGGAGTCTGTTTCTGACCGTTTGAGCAGACACATGCACATTTGTGGCCTGCTGGAGGTCATTTTGCAGGGCTCTGGCAGTGCTCCTCCTTGCACAAAGGCGGAGGTAGCGGTCCTGCCTGTCTCCTGGTAGCGCCTCCATGCTCTGGACACTACGCTGACAGACACAGCAAACCTTCTTGCCACAGCTCGCATTGATGTGCCATCCTGGATGAGCTGCACTACCTGAGCCACTTGTGTGGGTTGTAGACTCCGTCTCATGCTACCACTAGAGTGAAAGCACCGCCAGCATTCAAAAGTGACCAAAACATCAGCCAGGAAGCATAGGAACTGAGAAGTGGTCTGTGGTCACCACCTGCAGAACCACTCCTTTATTGGGTGTGTCTTGCTAATTGCCTATAATTTCCACCTTTTGTCTATTCCATTTGCACAACAGCATGTGAAATGTATTGTCAATCAGTGTTGCTTCCTAAGTGGACAGTTTGTTTTCACAGAAGTGTGATTGACTTGGAGTTACATTGTGTTGTTTAAGTGTTCCCTTTATTTTTTTGAGCAGTGTACATCGGTTTAAATATGAACTTCTTGTTAATCCAGTCGCATTGTCAGATTTAAAAAAGGCTTTTTCGGCAAAAGCAGACAATGCCATTATCTGTGGACAGCGCCCAGCATACCAACACATGAAAATCAGAGTTCAACCAGGCAGGTGCTACACAAAAGTCAGTAATAACGATATAATTCATGCCTTACCTTTGAAGATCTTCTTCTGTTGGCACTCCAAAATGTCCCATAAACATCACAAATGGTCCTTTTGATCGATAAATTGCTTCTTTATATTGCCAACATGTCCATTTATTGGCACGTTTGATTCAGAAAAACACCGGTTCCAACTCGCCCAACATGCAGAGTATCTAATAAGTTACCTGGAAACTTCGTCCAAACATTTCAAACAACGTTCCTAATCCAAATTTATGTATCCTAAAACGTAAATAATCGATAACATTTTAAACGGGAAATACTGTGCTCAATACCGGACGAAAACAAAGTGAAGCACATTCCAGGTCGTGCGCACCAAAACATTAGAGAGCACCTGGAGTGACACATGGAAATAACAGGGCTACTTCTTCAAATCTCAAAGGAAAAACATCAACCAATTTCTAAAGACTGTTGACATCTAGTGGAAGCCATAGGAACTGCAAACATATTTCTATTAAAAAGGGATTGCCATAGAAAACAAATGGAAAACAGATTGAGCTCAAAAATGTTTTTCCCTGGATGGATTGTCCTCGGGGTTTCGCCTGCCAAATCAGTTGTTATACTCACAGACATTATTCAAACAGTTATAGAAACTTCAGAGTGTTTTCTATCCAAATCTACTAATACTATGCATATCCTAGCTTCTGGGCCTGAGTAGCAGGCAGTTTACTTTGGGCATGCTTTTCATCTGGATGTGAAAATACTGCCCCTAGCCCAAAGAGGTTTTAATGTGAGTCTGGAAGGAGAGATTACAGTCTAACCAGACACCTATGTATTTGTAGTTGTCCACATATTCTAGGTCAGAACCGTCCAGAGTAGTGATGCTGGACGGGCAGGCAGGTGCGGGCAACGATCGGATGAAGAGCATGCATTTAGTTTTACTTGCATTTTTAAGAGCAGTTGGAGGCCACGGAAGGATTGGCATTGAAGCTCGTCTGGAGGTTAGTTAAAACCTTTTATGGCTGCCATCCCGCTACCGGGATGATATGACAACAGCGAGTGATAGTGCAGGGCGCCAAATTCAAAAAGCAGAAATCTCATAATTAAAATTCCTCAAACATAGATTTGTCTTATATCATTTTAAAGGTAATCTTGTTGTTAATCCCACCAAAGTGTCTGATTTCAAATATGTTTTTCAGCGAAAGCACTACAAACGATTATGTTAGGTCACCACAAAACCACAATAAGCGCAGCCATTTTCCCAGCGAAATATAGCTTTCACAAAAACCAGAAATAGAGAAAATTAATCACTAACCTTTGATTATTTTCATCAGATGACACTCATAGGACTTCATGTTACACAATACATGCATGCTTTGTTTGATTAAGTTCATATTTATATCAAAAAATCGGAGTTTACATTGACGCGTTAGATTCACTAGTTGCAAAAACATCAAGTGACTTTGCATAGCCACATCGTTTCAACAGAAATACTCATCATAAATATAGACTATAATACAAGTTATACACATGGAATTATAGATATACCTCTCCTTAATGCAACCGCTGTGTCAGATTTCAAAAAAACTTTACGGAAAAATAAACCACGCAATAATCTGAGACGGAGCTCAGAACAATAGCCAAATTAGCCGCCATGTTGGAGTCAACAGAAACCAGAAAATACATGATAAATGTTTCCTTACCTTTGATGAATTCATCAGAATGCAGTCCTAGGAATCCCAGGTCCACAATAAATGCTTGATTTGTTCGTTAATGTCCGTTATTTATGTCAAATTAGCTACTTTGGACATGTTTACCAAATGCCAAACCCAAAACGCGCCCACTACCGTCCACTATAACGTGACGAAATGTCCAAAAGTTCCGTTACAGTCTGTAGAAACATGTCAAACGATGTACTGAATCAATCTTTATAATGTTGTTAACATACATCTTGAATAACGTTCCAACCGGAGAATTTCATCGACTTCAGTTGACCGATGGAACGGAGCTGACTCTCACGTGAACGCACGTGTTCAATGCGTGATCACCTCCTGCCAGAGCTCACTAATTCCTGTCTCCTTCGGCCCGGCCCCCCTTCACATTAGATTCATCAGACAACGTTCTATTGACTGTTGACATCTAGTGGAAGCCGTAGGAAGTGAGAACTCATCAATATCTCTCTGTGATTTCAATGAGAGCTTGGTTGAAAATTGGCACCCCCAGAAAAAATACAAACAGGAAGTGGAACTTCTCAGGTTTTTGCCTGCCATGTGAGTTCTGTTATACTCACAGACATAATTCAAACAGTTTTAGAAACTTCAGAGTGTTTTCTATCCAATATGAATAATAATATGCATATATTAGCAACTGGGAATGAGGAGCAGGGCGTTTAATATGGGCACCTCTGTGCACCTTTCATCCAAGCTACTCAATACTGCCCCTTCAGCCATAAGAAGTTAACACAGTGTCCATAGAAGGGCCAGATGTATACAGAATAGTGTCGTCTGCATTGAGGTGGATCAGGGAATCACCAGCAGCAAGAGCGACATCATTGATGTATACAGAGAAAAGAGTCGGCCCGAGACTTGAACCCTGTGGCACCCCCATAGAGACTGCCAGAGGTCCGTACAACAGGCCCTCTGATTTGACACACTGAACTCTGTCTGAGAAGTAGTTGGTGAACCAGGCGAGGCAGTCATTTGAGAAACCAAGGCTGTCGAGTCTGCCGATAAGAATAGGTGATTGACAGAGTCGAAAGCCTTGGCCAGGTCGATTAATACAGCTGCACAGTATTGTCTCTTATCGATGGCGGTTATGATATAATTTAGGACCTTGAGTATGGCTGAGGTGCACCCATGACCAGCTCGGAAACCAGATTGCATAGCGGAGAAGGTACGGTGGGATTCGAAATGGTCGGTGATCTGTTTGTTAACTCAGCTTTCGAAGACCTTAGAAAGGCAGGGTAGGATAGATATAGGTCTGTAGCAGTTTGGGTCTAGAGTGTCTCCCCCTTTGAAGAGGGGGATGACCGTGGCATCTTTCCAAACTTTGGGGATCTCAGACAATACGAAAGAGAGGTTGAACAGGCTAGTAATAGGGGTTGCAACAATTTAGGCTGCTAATTTTAGAAAGAGAGGGTCCAGATTGTCTAGCCCTGCTGATTTGTAGGGGTGACTCTTGTGTAGCGTCATAGAACCTTTAACTTCTAAAGACTCTTGTGTAGCGTCATAGAACCCTTACCTTGTAATAACTCTTGTGTAGCTTGTGAGCGTCAGGTTTTCATAGATCACTTTTAATAGTTTGTAGCTCAAAACATTACAACTCTACAGACGTTTGAGTATGGAAGACCCAACCCTTTCGGGATCCGCCCTTGTCTCACAAACACTGGTGTAGCTCAGCCCACTGGTGTAGTTCAACCCCGTTCCGCTAGCGGAACCCCTCGCCAACAGCCAATGAAATTGCAGGGCGCCAAATTCAATCAACAGAAATCTCATAATTCAATTTTCTCAAACATACAAGTATTAGACACCATTTTAAAGATACAATTCTCGTTAGTCCAACCACAGTGTCCGATTTCAAAAAAAGCTTTTCGGCGAAAGCAGAACATATCATTATGTTAGGTCAGCAACTAGTCACGGAAAGCATACAGCGATTTTCCAACCATACAGCGATTTTCCAACCAAAAGAGAGGAGTCACAAAAAGCAGAAATATTGATGAAATGAATCACTAACCTTTGATATTCTTCATCAGATGACACTCCCGGGACAACATGTTACACAATACATGTATGTTTTGTTCTATCAAGTTCATATTTATATCCAAAAACCTCATCTTACATTTGGCTTTGCCTCCAAAACATCCCGTGAATTTGCACAGAGCCACATCAAATCACATGAATAAAAGATACAAGTGTTGTTCACAGATTTAAATATATACTTCTCCTTAATGCAACCGCTCTGTCAGATTTCAAAAAAACTTTACGGAAAAAGCAAACCATGCAATAATCTGAGTACGGCACTCAGAGACCAACACAACCCAAGAAGATATCCGCCATGTTGGAGTCAATATAAGTCAGAAATAGCATTATAAATATTAACTTACCTTTGATGATCTTCGCCAGAATGCACTCCCAGGAATCCCAGTTCCACAATAAATGTTTGATTTGTTCCATAAAGTTCATAATTTATGTCCAAATTCCTCCTTGTTGTTCGCGCGTTCAGTACACAATCTAAACTCACGACACGCGGGCAGGTCCAGGCAAAAGTTCAGACAAAACGTCATATTACAGTCCTTAGAAACATGTCTAACGAAGTATAGAATCAATCTTTAGAATGTTTTTAACATACATATTCAATAATGTTCCAACCGGAGAATTCCTTTGTCTGTAGAAAAGCTGTGGAACAGAGCTCGCTCTCAGGTGAACGAGCGTCACGAGCTCAAAGCATTCTGCCAGACCTCTGACTCATTCCCCTCTCATTCGGCCCCACTTCACAGTAGAAGCATCATACAAGGTTCTAAAGACTGTTGGCATCTAGTGGAAGGCTTAGGAAGTGCAACATGACCCATATCCTACTGTATCTTCAATAGGGAATGAGTTGAAAAACGACCAACCTCAGATTTCCCACTTCCTGGTTTGATTTTTTCTCAGGTTCTTGCCTGCCATATGAGTTCTGTTATACTCACAGACATCATTCAAACAGTTTTAGAAACTTCTGTGTGTTTTCTATCCAAATCTACTAGTAATATGCATATATTAGCAACTGGGACTGAGGAGCAGGCAGTTTACTCTGGGCACGCTTTTCATCCAAACGTGAAAATGCTGCCCCTATCCATAACAAGTTAAACTCAATGGTGCTATTGTTTTTAATATTGTGGTCGTGACTGGTGGGGAAGCAAGAAAATCACCTGCGCGATGTGTACAATGGGAGGTGGCGCCGGAGCGGACCCTGTCATTGCTTGCTCCCCGTCAATTGCCACTGCAAAAATATGTGTTAGACAAAATATTTTAGTCGCTACTTTTGATAACTAAATTAACACTGACACACATGGTCAACAGGACAGGGGAGTCATTGGGAACAGTAGAGTCTAGTTGTCATGGCGTCTATTGGCTGTCTCAGGGGAGACTGACAGTAAAATGAACATGGATTGGTTCTTAATTAATCTATGGCAATTATTTTCACAGAACAGGTCATCTGAATAGATATCTCGGAGAGGCTGACATGCACAGATATGCACGCTCACACACACACCCCCACAGAAACACAGAAACACACACACATACACAGACACACTCAGATATGCACACACACCCCCACATACACACAGACATACACACACACACACACACACGCTCACACACACACACACACACACACACACACACACACACACACACACACACACACACGCACGCACGCACGCACACACACACACACACACAACACAGACACACACACATACACAGACACAGACAGATATGCACACACAAACACAGACACACACAGATATGCACACACACTCCCACATACTCACAGACACACACACACACACACGCTCACACACACACACACACACGCATGTACACGCACACAGACACACATAAACACATAAACACAAAGACAGACACTTACATGCTCACAGACATCCAGCTCAGTGTTTTAGGACAATATAATCAGATAGTTCTAAATGAATGATTTAAAAGTCACAACAGTATTCCTCTGTCACCCAATCACATTCTCAGATCCATGCTCCGGCTTCCTGATTAAGCATTCCTTCCTGGTCTACTTCATCATCGATAAGTTAATTGACATTCCATCTAACCTAAGGTCGATGTCCGTGGCCCCGTAGAAATGTAAATTGCATTAAAAAAAGAATCTCCCAAAAATCCCTGTCAGTTTAAACTAGAGATATTTGCCTTTTTGCATTAGATGCCTCTTTATCCACCGATGTAGCACTTCCTCGTCTACGGTGAAGGTGACAGAGCTACAGCGGTGTTTGTCAGACCATGAGACATCCCGAAAAATCGGTCTTCTCACAAAATCATCTGTAGCGTCTGAACGGTTTAGCCTACTAAACTATTGAGACTCTCACAAACATGTACATGTGGGTTGTTTTTCTCTAGGACATCCGCATGCCTCACAGGACTCGTCTGTCTCTAGGACATCCGCATGCCTCACAGGACTCGTCTGTCTCTAGGACATCCGCATGCCTCACAGGACTCGTCTGTCTCTAGGACATCCGCATGCCTCACAGGACTCGTCTGTCTCTAGGACATCCGCATGCCTCACAGGACTCGTCTGTCTCTAGGACATCCGCATGCCTCACAGGACTCGTCTGTCTCTAGGACATCCGCATGCCTCACAGGACTCGTCTGTCTCTAGGACATCCGCATGCCTCACAGGACTCGTCTGTCTCTAGGACATCCGCATGCCTCACAGGACTCGTCTGTCTCTAGGACATCCGCATGCCTCACAGGACTCGTCTGTCTCTAGGACATCCGCATGCCTCACAGGACTCGTCTGTCTCTAGGACATCCGCATGCCTCACAGGACTCGTCTGAAGGTTCCCTGGTAACAGTTGAAAACATGAATGGAAGTACAGTGCCTTCCCGAAAGTATTCAGACCCCTTGACTTTTTCCACATTTTGTGACGTTACAACCTTAACTCTAAAATGGATCAAAGACAAATACACTGTACCCCATAATGACAAAGCAAAATCAGGTTTTTAGAAATGTTTGCTAATGTATTAAAAATAAAAACAGAAATACCTCATTTAAATAAATATTCAGCCCTTTTGCTATGAGACTTGAAATCGAGGTCAGGTGCATCCAAGAACATGATGGTCACTCTGACAGAGCTCCAGAGTTCCTCTGTGAAGATGGGAGAACCTTCCAGAAGGACAACCATTTCTGCAGCACTCCACCAATCAGGCCATTATGGTATAGTGGCCAGACAGAAGCCACTCCTCAGTAAAAGGCGTATGGCATCCCACTTGGAGTTTGCCAACAGGCCCCTAAAGACTCTCAGACCTGATGAAACTAAGATTGAACTCTTTGGCCTGAATGCCAAATGTCACATCTGGAGGAAACCCTACAGTGGAACATGGTGATGGCAGCATGGTGATGGCAGCATGGTGAAGGCAGCATGGTGATGGCAGCATGGTGATGGCAGCATGGTGATGGCAGCATGGTGATGGCAGCATGGTGGTGGCAGCATGGTGGTGGCAGCATGGTGATGGCAGCATGGTGATGGCAGCATGGTGAAGGCAGCATGGTGAAGGCAGCATGGTGAAGGCAGCATGGTGAAGGCAGCATGGTGAAGGCAGCATGGTGATGGCAGCATGGTGATGGCAGCATGGTGATGGCAGCATGGTGAAGGCAGCATGGTGAAGGCAGCATGGTGATGGCAGCATGGTGAAGGCAGCATGGTGAAGGCAGCATGGTGATGGCAGCATGGTGATGGCAGCATGGTGATGGCAGCATGGTGATGGCAGCATGGTGATGGCAGCATGGTGAAGGCAGCATGGTGGTGGCAGCATGGTGATGGCAGCATGGTGATGGCAGCATGGTGAAGGCAGCATGGTGATGGCAGCATGGTGATGGCAGCATGGTGATGGCAGCATGGTGAAGGCAGCATGGTGAAGGCAGCATGGTGAAGGCAGCATGGTGAAGGCAGCATGGTGAAGGCAGCATGGTGAAGGCAGCATGGTGATGGCAGCATGGTGATGGCAGCATGGTGATGGCAGCATGGTGGTGGCAGCATGGTGGTGGCAGCATGGTGAAGGCAGCATGGTGGTGGCAGCATGGTGGTGGCAGCATGATGGTGGCAGCATTGTGGTGGCAGCATTGTGGTGGCAGCATTGTGGTGGCAGCATCATGCTGTGGGGATCTTTGTCAGCAGCAGGGCCTGGGAGACTAGTCAGGATTGAAGCAAAGATGAATGGAGCAAAGTACAGAGAGATTATTGATGAAAACCTGCTCCTGAGTGCTCAGGACCTGAGACTGGGGTGAAGGTTCACCTTCCAACAGGACAACGACCCTAAGCACACAGCCAAGACAACGCAGGAGTGGCTTCGGGACAAGTCTCTGAATGTTCTTGAGTGGTCCATTCAGAGCCCGGACCTAAACCCGATTGAACATCTCTGGAGAGACCTGAAAATAGCTGTGCAACAACACTCCCCATCCAACCTGACAGAGCTTGAGAGGTTCTGCAGAGAAGAATGGGAGAAACTCCCCAAATACAAGCTTGCAGCATCATACCCAAGAAGACTTGAGGATGTAATCGCTGCCAAAGGTGCGCAACAAAGTACTGAGTAAAGGGTCGGAATGCTTACATAAATGTGAAATTTCCAGTTTTATTTTCTAATCAATTAACAAATGCTTTGTCATTATGGGGTATTGTGTGCAGATTGATGACAAAAAAAAAACACATTTTAACCTATTTTAGAATAAGGCTGTAACGTAACAAAATGTGGAACAAGTCAAGGGGTCTGAATACTTTCCAATTGCACAGTATACGGAGAGTGTTTTGTGACAAAAATAAGGGGTTAAATACATGTAAAAAAATATATTAATATAATTTCCTCATCTTTTTTATATCTCTAAGATATAGGACAGACACATCAGAACACACTTCCCTATGATGATTTATTGGGGACTATCGGTTCCATGTAGTGAATCTGTTATTAACCTTTAACGAGTCACCAACCCGGATCCGGGATCACCCCCCACTCCCCCCCCACTGAGTAGCATAGCTAGCATAGCGTCACAAGTAAATTGTAGCATCTAAATATCATTAAATCACAAGTCCAAGACACCAGATGAAAGATACAGATCTTGTGAATAAAGCCACCATTTCAGATTTTTAAAATGTTTTACAGGGAAGACACAATATGTAAATCTATTAGCTAACCACGTTAGCATAAGACACAATTTTTTTACTCCAACAGTTTTTTCCTGCGTCAGTAGCTATCACTAATTCGACTAAATAAAAATATATATAGCCACTAACCAAGAAACAACTTCATAAGATGACAGTCTGATAACATATTTATGGTATAGCATAGTTTTTTTTTGAAAAATGTGCATTTTTCAGGTATAAATCACAGTTCTACATTGCAGCTGCAATCTGAAATAGTGCTGACGCAGCCAGAACAATTACAGAGACCAACGTCATATAACTAATTACTTATCTTAAAACATTTCAGAAAAATACACAGCGTACAGATATTGAAAGCCCAACATCTGGTGAATCCAAACAATATTTCAGATTTATTAAATGTTTTATAGCGAAAACAAAATGTAGCGCTAAATTAGCATAGCCACGCCAGCCAGAACCAGCTGGGCGCCCCCGACCAGTTCACATGCACGACAGATATATGAAATAACATCGTAAATTGGGTCTTACTATTGCTGATCTTTCATCAGAATGTTGATCAATGTGTCCTTAGTCCTGATGAGTCGTTCAATCCATTCATAATGGCAACTTTCCCTCTTCATTTAGCATATGTACTGGTCGACTGGCCAAAGTAAAAAAAGTCACAGAACGGAACACGGCAAAACTCCCGAAAAAATTCAAATAATCTGATTAAACTATATTGAAAAAACATACATTAAGATGATATGGTCACATGTATCAAACAAACTTCGAGACGGAGATAGTTTTCATCCGTAACGGCAGCAAAACAGTAGACAATCGCACCTCCAAATAGCGCGAGTCAGAGAACCGGAAGTTGTCGGTCACGCCAAAGAAATAGGTCTTATTTCACGTCAGTACAAGGTAAACAAAAAATTTCTCCTCTGACGTCCTCTTGACACCCAGAGGAAGACGAATGAAGTGTGTTTCGGGTCATAGGTGGCGTGACCATATATAGGCAGAGCGTTGAAGCGAGCATACACATCTTGCATTCTTCTTCTTGGTCAGGGAAAGTGCTGTCAAATGACTTCTGTTTAACTCAGAGACAAAATTGAAACGGTTTTAGAAACTATAGATTGTTTTCTATCCAATGGTATTAATTATATGCATATAGTAAGAGCAATAATTGAATAAGAGGCAGTTTAATCTGTAGAGGAAATTATGCTAATGCGAAAACAGCACCCCCTATAGTGGCAAGAAGTTTTAAATGCTTGTGTATGGGCAAATAGAACTAATGCCAAATAAAATTGTTCATCAAATTTATTTATTTTTATATTTATACTTCAAGGGATTTTAAAATTCAAAATCAAATAGCTAAATGATCCTTGGTATGACCTTCTTAAAACAATTCCATATAGCTTAGTAGAACCCCCCCACTCCCCGCTCCAGCTTAAACAGGGTTTAGACTCTTATGTGTTAAATCTCTTTGTTGATTCAATTGGCCAAATCTCTGGTGGCAAGGTGGCTTTGTAACCTCATTACTGGCTTTAATTACCACTTTCAGTGAGCCACAGGATTGGATAAGCTCTGTGTTAATAATGTATAAACATCGGAGAGGGTCCTTGGTTAATATAACAGGTCTATAATGTTAAAGATATAATATGAACAGAAAAGAACAGAATAACAACAAATGATATGTATATACTGTACAGTACCAGTCAAACGTTTGGACGCACCTACTCATTTAAAGGTTTTTCTTTATTTTTACTCTTATCTACATTGTGGAATAATAGTGAAGACATAAAAACTATGAAATAACACTTATGGAATCCATTTAGTAAGCTAAAAAGTGTTAAAATATATTGTATATTTTAGATTGAGATTTGAGATCCTTCAAAGTAGCCAGCCTTTGGCTTGATGACAGCTTTGCACACTCTTGGCATTCTCTCAACCAGCTTCATGAGGTAGTCACCTGGAATCCATTTCAATTAACAGGTGTGCCTTGTTAAAAGTTCATTTGTGGAATTTATTTCCTTCTTAATGCTTTTGAACCAATCAGTTGTGCTGTGACGTGGTAGGGTTGGTATAATGAAGATAGCCCTATTTGGTATAAAAGACCAAGTCCATATTATGGCAAGAACAGCTCAAATAAGCAAAGAGAAACGCCAGTCCATATTTTATCCAACGTGACTTACAGTCATGCGCGCCTACATTAGATGGAGTAGAAATTGAAGTAGAAAGATTGACATTATCCATACTCTCCCATCACGTCCTCTCTGCATCCTTTCCTTCATATCAAACAAATGTTAAACCAAGACCAAGGCCTCTTTTCACAAAGTATCTCAGAGCAGGAGTGCTATTCTCGGATCAGGCGCTTCCTCTTAATAATTATGAATTAAAAGGCACAGCTGATCCTAAGAGTTTTGAAGATAGCATACATACAGCATCTGAATACTGGCCCAGTTGTGAAAAGTGAAAGATTGAGGTGAAGGAACTAATCTCAGACTATTGTGAATGAATGAATGAATGAATTAAATAAGTATTTTTTCGAGTGAAATAGCCAGTTGGATTGACACATAAACAAACAATAGAACATTGAAATGATTCGCAGTAGCACATCTTCTGGTGTTCTGTGCAGTGCGCACCGCAACATATACATTTATAGTAGTAGATAAGGTTACCCAAGCAATAATAATAACCCTCAAGCAGTAAAACTAACAACTAAATCAATACAGATAAATGAAACCTGGTCCGGCACAGAGAGAAGATTCAAGCCTGAGACTACACTCAATCTATACCCTTCGCTATATGTCTGGAATGAAATGTGTCATTTAATTATAGATAGCCCTTTGTCTTTTGTTCCAGGATTTATGTCAAAAATGTCAAATCAGCCAACGGAAATACACAGTGAACAAAATTGTCCTTCTCCTCATTGCTCAGCCACATAATGCCAGAGAATACCTGGTGTTTTTTTCCCTGTGGAAGACAACCTGCCACTATGTCTATCATGTGAACACTTCACAGTGACGTGTCTGTCTGTCTGTCCCTCAGGGCTCTGTAGCTCTGTCAGTTAGTATCAATCTGACAGTCTCTTACTGGGCTATTAAACCTCTCTGATCTCTCGTCACACTCAACCAGAGACATGATATCAGGAGGTGTTTAATCTCTCTGTTTCAACTCCATTTTGCTCTTTATCTCTCTCTCTCTCTCTCTTTATATCTCTCTCTATTTTAATGTCTCTCTCTCTTTATATCTCCCTCTATTTTAATGTCTCTCTCTCTCTCTCTCTCTCTCTCTTTATATCTCTCTCTCTTTATATCTCTTTATATCTCTCTCTCTCTCTCTCTTTATCTCTCTCTCTCTCTCTCTCTCTCTCTTTATATCTCCCTCTATTTTAATGTCTCTCTCTCTTTATATCTCTCTCTATTTTAATATCTGTCTCTCTTTATATATCTCTCTATTTTAATGTCTCTCTCTCTTTATCTCTCTCTCTCTCTTTCTCTCTTTATATCTCCCTCTATTTTAATGTCTCTCTCTCTTTATATCTCTCTCTATTTTAATATCTGTCTCTCTTTATATATCTCTCTATTTTAATATATCTCTCTTTATATCTCTCTCTATTTTTATATCTCTCTATTTTAATATCTCTCTATCTCTCTCTCTCTTCTATTGTCTTGCTCTATCACTTTCCCTTTTTCACTCTCTCCCAACAAACTCTTGCACCTTACCTCTTTCCTTCTCTCTCCATCTCTCTACCTTTACCTCAATATTCCACCCCCCTCTTCCCATCTCTCCTCCCCCTCCCCCTCTTTCTCTCTCTACTCCCCCCCCTTTTCTTGCTCTTCTCCCTCTCTCTCGCTCTCTCCCTGGTTCTGTCTTCATTGTACCTTGAGGTGTCTCCCCACTCGTCTCTCCTCTATCCTATTGCACTTGGTATGATGGGTATAAATGTAGCTTTGGGAAGAGCAGCTCATGGTACATAATAAAATATTGATCGGGATGTAATTGTAGAGTTTGTCAGCAGTTGCTTTGCCCCTGCGTTGAGGGAGGGTGTGTGTGTGTGTGTGTGATTCCCGGGTGGAGTTTTTACAGCTCTGAGGACTAAAGGAGTGTTTATGTCTATTGGCTGGATGCCAGGAAGCGATTGATAGAAAGAGGGAGAGAGAGAGAGAGAGAAAGAGGGGGAGAGGGAGAGAGAGGGAGAGAGCAAGAGAGGGAGAGAGAGATTATCTACTTCACTTCCTTGGCAATGTTAACATATGTTTCTCATGCCAATAAGCCCCTTGAATTGAATTGAGAGAGAGAGACAGAGAGAGAGAGAGAAAGAAAGAGGGGGGATCGAGAGAGAAGTGGGGACATCAGTAGATGTAGGGTAGCACAGTGTGTCTCCTTGTTTTCCTCTGTAAAGCCGTCTCTGCAAGAGCAGCTGTTTCACGGCCCATTTACTGCGTTTCCATGCAGCGCTGCCCCACTCTCATCTCTACGGTGTGGAGACAGGTATCGGAGGAGGTGGGGAGGTATAATAGCGTGTGTGTTTGTGTGTTCCATCTTAAGCCCATTACTTGTACCTAAGCCATCATCTGTGTGCAAATGAGTCCAGTTGAAGGTGCTATCAGGGAGACCACAGCATGCTGAAGACAGATGTACTGTGAGAGAGAAAACAGTACATTGAATGAGTCTCTCCTGAAGAGAGTGATGATGGGAAACTAGCAATGGGCAAAAGCATGGGGAGCGTGTGTGTGTGTCTGTATGTGAGCGTGCACGTGACAATGTCATGTTGTTATGTTGTGGATTTCTCAACCTAAACAAGATGTGTGACAGTATATGTTGTGTCTAACACATTTATATCCTCTCTGTCTCTGTCTCTGTCTCTCTGTCTCTCTGTCTCTCTGTCTCTCTGTCTCTCTCTCTCTCTCTCTCTCTCTCTCTCTCTCTCTCAATTCAATTCAATTCAATTCAAGGGGCTTTATTGGCATGGGAAACATGTGTTAACATTGCCAAAGCAAGTGAGGTAGATATTATACAAAAGTGAAATAAACAATACAAATTAACAGTAAACATTACACATACAGAAGTTTCAAAACAATAAAGACATTACAAATGTTATATTATATATATACAGTGTTGTAACAATGTACAAATGGTTAAAGCACACAAGTTAAAATAAATAAGCATAAATATGGGTTGTATTTACAATGGTGTTTGTTCTTCACTGGTTGCCCTTTTCTTGTGGCAACAGGTCACAAATCTTGCTGCTGTGATGGCACACTGTGGAATTTCTCCCAGTAGATATGGGAGTTTATCAAAATTGGATTTGTTTTCAAATTCTTTGTGGATCTGTGTAATCTGTGGGAAATATGTCTCTCTAATATGGTCATACATTGGGCAGGAGGTTAGGAAGTGCAGCTCAGTTTCCACCTCATTTTGTGGGCAGTGAGCACATAGCCTGTCTTCTCTTGAGAGCCATGTCTGCCTACGGCGGCCTTTCTCAATAGCAAGGCTATGCTCACTGAGTCTGTACATAGTCAAAGCTTTCCTTAAGTTTGGGTCAGTCACAGTGGTCAGGTATTCTGCCACTGTGTACTCTCTGTTTAGGGCCAAATAGCATTCTAGTTTGCTCTGTTTTTTTGTTAATTCTTTCCAATGTGTCAAGTAATTATCTTTTTGTTTTCTCATGATTTGGTTGGTTCTAATTGTGCTGTTGTCCTGGGGCTCTGTGGGGTGTGTTTGTGTTTGTGAACAGAGCCCTAGGACCAGCTTGCTTAGGGGACTCTTCTCCAGGTTCATCTCTCTGTAGGTGATGGCTTTGTTATGGAAGGTTTGGGAATCGCTTCCTTTTAGGTGGTTGTAGAATTTAACGGCTCTTTTCTGGATTTTGATAATTAGTGGGTATCGGCCTAATTCTGCTCTGCATGCATTATTTGGTGTTCTACGTTGTACACGGAGGACATTTTTGCAGAATTCTGCATGCAGAGTCTCAATTTGGTGTTTGTCCCATTTTGTGAAATCTTGGTTGGTGAGCGGACCCCAGACCTCACAACCATAAAGGGCAATGGGCTCTATGACTGATTCAAGTATTTTTAGCCAGATCCTAATTGGTATGTTGAAATTTATGTTCCTTTTGATGGCATAGAATGCCCTTCTTGCCTTGTCTCTCAGATCATTCACAGCTTTGTGGAAGTTACCTGTGGCGCTGATGTTTAGGCCGAGGTATGTATAGTTTTTTGTGTGCTCTAGGGCAACAGTGTCTAGATGGAATTTGTGGTCCTGGCGACTGGACCTTTTTTGGAACACCATTATTTTGGTCTTACTGAGATTTACTGTCAGGGCCCAGGTCTGACAGAATCTGTGCAGAAGATCTAGGTGCTGCTGTAGGCCCTCCTTGGTTGGTGACAGAAGCACCAGATCATCAGCAAACAGTAGACATTTGACTTCAGAGTCTAGTAGGGTGAGGCCGGGTGCTGCAGACTGTTCTAGTGCCCGCGCCAATTCGTTGATATATATGTTGAAGAGGGTGGGGCTTAAGCTGCATCCCTGTCTCACCCCACGACCCTGTGTGAAGAAATGTGTGTGTTTTTTGCCAATTTTAACCGCACACTTGTTGTTTGTGTACATGGATTTTATAATGTCGTATGTTTTACCCCCAACACCACTTTCCATCAATTTGTATAGCAGACCCTCATGCCAAATTGAGTCGAAGGCTTTTTTGAAGTCAACAAAGCATGAGAAGACTTTGCCTTTGTTTTGGTTTGTTTGGTTGTCAATTAGGGTGTGTAGGGTGAATACATGGTCTGTTGTACGGTAATTTGGTAAAAAGCCAATTTGACATTTGCTCAGTACATTGTTTTCATTGAGGAAATGTACGAGTCTGCTGTTAATGATAATGCAGAGTATTTTCCCAAGGTTACTGTTGACGCATATTCCACGGTAGTTATTGGGGTCAAATTTGTCTCCACTTTTGTGGATTGGGGTGATCAGTCCTTGGTTCCAAATATTGGGGAAGATGCCAGAGCTAAGGACGATGTTAAAGAGTTTTAGTATAGCCAATTGGAATTTGTTGTCTGTATATTTGATCATTTCATTAAGGATACCATCAACACCACAGGCCTTTTTGGGTTGGAGGGTTTTTATTTTGTCCTGTAACTCGTTCAAGGTAATTGGAGAATCCAGTGGGTTCTGGTAGTCTTTAATAGTTGATTCTA
Source organism: Salvelinus namaycush (assembly GCF_016432855.1). Lineage (NCBI taxonomy): Eukaryota > Metazoa > Chordata > Actinopteri > Salmoniformes > Salmonidae > Salvelinus > Salvelinus namaycush. Next base: position 6,184,642 of record NC_052334.1, on the reverse strand, counting down.
GGATTTGTATTTGATCATGTATATGTTTTTGCTCTTTATTCTTTGTTATAGAGCCAAAAAGATTGGAGAAGTGGTTTACCCATACATCTCCATTTTGGATAGATAATTCTTCGTGTTGTTGTTTGTTTAGTGTTTTCCAATTTTCCCAGAAGTGGTTAGAGTCTATGGATTCTTCAATTACATTGAGCTGATTTCTGACGTGCTGTTCCTTCTTTTTCCGTAGTGTATTTCTGTATTGTTTTAGTGATTCACCATAGTGAAGGCGTAGACTCAGGTTTTCTGGGTCTCTATGTTTTTGGTTGGACAGGTTTCTCAATTTATTTCTTAGATTTTTGCATTCTTCATCAAACCATTTGTCATTGTTGTTCATTTTCTTTGGTTTTCTATTTGAGATTTTTAGATTTGACAGGGAAGCTGAGAGGTCAAATATACTGTTAAGATTTTCTACTGCCAAGTTTACACCTTCACTATTGCAGTGGAACGTTTTACCCAGGAAGTTGTCTAAAAGGGATTGAATTTGCTGTTGTCTAATTGTGTTTTGGTAGGTTTCCAAACTGCATTCCTTCCATCTATAGCATTTCTTAATGTTACTCAGTTCCTTTGGCTTTGATGCCTCATGATTGAGTATTGCTCTGTTCAAGTAGACTGTGATTTTGCTGTGGTCTGATAGGGGTGTCAGTGGGCTGACTGTGAACGCTCTGAGAGACTCTGGGTTGAGGTCAGTGATAAAGTAGTCTACAGTGCTACTGCCAAGAGATGAGCTATAGGTGAACCTACCATAGGAGTCCCCTCGAAGCCTACCATTGACTATGTACATACCCAGCGTGCGACAGAGCTGCAGGAGTTGTGACCCGTTTTTGTTGGTTATGTTGTCATAGTTGTGCCTAGGGGGGCATATGGGGGAGGGAATGCTGTCACCTGCAGGCAGGTGTTTGTCCCCCTGTGTGCTGAGGGTGTCAGGTTCTTGTCCAGTTCTGGCATTTAGGTCGCCACAGACTAATACATGTCCCTGGGCCTGGAAATGATTGATTTCCTCCTTCAGGATGGAGAAGCTGTCTTCATTAAAGTATGGGGATTCTAGTGGGGGGATATAGGTAGCACACAGGAGGACATTTTTCTCTGTTAAGATAATTTCCTTTTGAATTTCTAGCCAAATGTAAAATGTTCCTGTTTTGATTAATTTAATGGAGTGAGTTAGGTCTGCTCTATACCAAATTAGCATTCCCCCTGAGTCCCTTCCCTGTTTCACACCTGGTAGTTTGGTGGATGGGACTACCAGCTCTCTGTAACCTAGAGGGCAACCAGTGGGTCCGTCTCCTCTGTACCAGGTTTCTTGCAGGATGACAATGTCTGCATTACCGATTTCTTTGGTGAAGTCCGGGTTCCTGCTCTTTAGGCCAAAGGCAGATGACCTCAGGCCTTGGATATTCCAGGATGATATAGTGAAGGCTTTTTGTTCCATAAAGTGTCCAATGTTGTTGGTCGTGGTTTGGCCTCAGGCCAGTAAGTGTGAGCAGAGCCTGCTGAGCATCTGGTACATGCCGTTGGCTTGGGCGAGTGTAAGAGTGGGGGTTGGGCCTGTTTGCCCGCTCACTACCTGGGCGTATGTGTGACTTCCATGTTGATGCCCTCTCTGCGGGGGTGGGGTGCATGGGGTGGGCAGGAGTGGCATAGGTCTGATCTGAGGGGGCCTAAATTGGGTGTGGGCATGGTTGATGTGGGGGGGTGTTGATTGGTTGGGGTGGGGGTGTGTCTGGGGGTGCTGTGGTCTGGATGTAGGTCCTCTTGGCGTGGGTCCTCTATGTGTAGGTCCAGGGTGGGGTGCTGAAGGTCTTGGAGGGTGTCTCGCTGGTCTGGGTGGGGTGTCTATTGATCTGTTGCTCCTGTGTGAAGTGTTGGGGCTGCGTTTGAGAGCGATGTCCTTTAGAGTCCGGGCAAAGGTGGGCACTGCTGCCTTGTAGAGGTGGACCTGGTCATAGAGGCTGTTCAAGTCCAGGGTGGAGTGGTGGGCCAGGAAAACATTTGGTTTTGAGGCACAGTCACGGGAGATGCTTGCGTTTACCCGCTGTATTGTAGCAGGGTGGAAGTCTTTTCGTGGTAGCAGGGTGGAGATAACCACTTGTGCATTGGGGAAAGTAGAAGACGCTTTTTCAATCACTCCCTTCAGTGCTGTGGCCACCCTTTCCTGCTGTGCTCTCAGGTCGTTTGTGCCTGTGTGTATTATTATGTGGCTAGGTGAGCCTAGTTTGTCCTCAGACAGAAGGTCTAGGGCGCACTGGGTGTTTGGACACCAGAGTTTAGACACACTGTGTTTGGGAAAAAGTTTTTTTTCTTCTATAAATTTCCCATTTGAGTCCATAAGGAGAAAAATCTGTGTCTTGTGTTTGTCCTCAGTGGGTGTGGGGGGGTTGTCAGGAGGGCTATCAGGGTGGCTGACAGGGGGGGTGCTCAGGGGGGGTGAGAGCTGCTGGGCTTGGGGTTTTTCTTTTGTCTGTTCTGCTGTGATGTTGACTCTATGGTCAGGGTCTGGTGTGGACTGTTCTGCTGTGGTGTCGAGACTTTTGTCGGGTGATGAGGTGGGCTGTTCTGCTGGCTTCTCTGTGGGGATGGCCACCTCCCTAGTGGGTTGTTCTCTGTCACATGCCATCCCCCTCAACCTCTCCTCCAGCAGTCTGATCCTCTCCTCCATCCCCCTCTCCCTCTCCTCCAGCAGTCTGATCCTCTCCTCTAGTGCTCTGTTCTGCTCCTGCTCCTGCTTCTGCTCTTTCTCCAGTTGAAGTTGTCTCTTAACTGTCCAGAGTCCAGATGTGTCTCTCTCCACCTCCAGCTCTCCTGGTCTGGTTAAGGGGGTGTTGTTGTGCTGGACTGTTGTCTGGGTCTGTGCTGACTGGAGTGTAATCACCTGCTGTTCCAGCTCAACCTGCCTTACCTCCAGCTGGGTGAATTTATCCTTCATTTCAATGAGGGAGAAGTGCTCTGTACTGGGAGGTTGACTGTCTGCTGAGGGTTGCTCGTCTGTGGGGTTATATGATGAAGAGTTTTGGTCTGACCCGCTTGGGGTGGGGGTATCTTTATCAAGGGAGAGCTTCTCCTGCTGGGCTAATTCTTTGATTAGGTGAAAGTCCAGCTGAAACTGTTTGGGGTTGCCCTGTACCAATACTGTTCCAGACTTATATAGATTTATGTTAGCTGACTCAGAGTCCTCGTTGTCAAGTATCCTGAGTTTCCACCCCTCGTTAACCCCCCCTCTCTTAACAGAGGGGTAGTGTGCTAATATAGCACTGTGCCATGCCAGGGGATGGTTTGTGTGGAAGATAAGGTTGCTGATGTTCCCATTTTTGTAATAGTCAGCAAAAAGTGTCTCTTGATTTTCCATAAGGAGCTTCATTTTGTGCTCTTTTCTTGCCTTGTCATTCTTTACACTCCCAGGGTACTGTATTTTAATTACCTCTGAACAGCAGGAGGGAGCTTCTAAGGCCTCTCCATTTGGTTGGGGTAGACTATTCGACTCTCCTGCCATTGTTGGGCTAATGGTCTTTGACACCTCTCACTTGACACGTCAGTGCTAGTTGAAGCTGTATCAAGCTTGGCAATTATGTTTCATTCAATGCTTATAAAGTAATGTCATGTATTTTTCTTCTTGGCTTTTGGCAATAGAATATAGTTTCAGACTAAACATTACTCACTCAGTTCCAGGTTGGGTGGTGTTTTCAGGTTACTGTTGTTTTCCAGAGAATTTGCTGTGTAATAATCCTTGGTAGTTGTGAATCTTTCAGGTGATTCCGTAATTCCGTCCAAAATCAGGTTGTAGGTTTTGAGTTTTGATTTGAATTTAGGGTTATGTTGTAGAGGGTAGCATCCTGTATGTGTTCCTGACAAAAAATCCAAGTTTAACTAACTCTAAATCTATATTTTTTAAAGAAAATGCTGAAAAATGCAGGAGCTCATCTGATCATGACCTCTCTCTCTCTCTGTCCGTCTCTCTCTCTCTCTGTCCGTCCCTCAGAACACTCTCTCTCTCTCTCTCTCTCTCTCTCTCTCTCTCTCTCTCTGTGTCTCTCTCTGTGTCTCTCTCTCTCTCTCTGTCTCTCTCTGTGTCTCTCTCTGTGTCTCTCTCTCTCTCTCTTTCTCTCTCTCTCTCTTTCTCTCTCTCTCTCTCTTTCTCTCTCTCTCTGTCTCTCTCTCTCATTCTGTCCCCCCCTCCCCCTTGCTCTCCCCCATGACAGAAGCGTCCATCTTGAGTTATGACGGCAGTATGTACATGAAGGTGGTGATGCCCCAGGTGATGCACACGGAGGCGGAGGACGTGTCTCTGCGTTTCATGTCCCAGCGGGCCTACGGCCTTCTCATGGCCACTACCTCGCGAGACTCGGCCGACACGCTGCGTCTAGAGCTGGACGGGGGCCGGGTCAAGCTCACGGTCAACCTAGGTATCTTATTACACTACCGACTACACCACGTGGTGAAAAACGTGCCTCTCTCTTTCTCTTTTCCTTTACTGTCTCCATCCCTCCATTTCTTCTCTTTGCCTTTGTAAAAAAAAAATTGTCGTAGTTTGATTTATAGAGTAAAGGACAGCAATCATTTATGGAGTAGTAATAAACAAATATTGTTATTTTTGTTTGCATGGACATTATTGTGATCTGTTTCATGAGATATTGATTGAATAAGACTCTTCATCGAACTTACTATACATTTTAAATAATTCACTTTTTTTCCATTATTTAAGCTGCTTCATTCTGAAAGTTATTGTCACTGACAAACATGCTGTCTGGCCCATCTTTTGAACAGATAAAACATAGCCATTTTCTTAGTCCTGTAAGAAAACCATTTTTGAGAAAGTCACAGCACCAACGAGATATAAAGGTATATTTTCATTTAAAGTCTGAGTAGCACACTATTGCTAAATAGAACACCACTGCTAAACAGAACACTACTGCTAAACAGAACACTACCGCTGAACAGAACACTACTGCTGAACAGAACACTACCGCTGAACAGAACACTACCGCTGAACAGAACACTACTGCTGAACAGAACACTACTGCTGAACAGAACACTACCGCTGAACAGAACACTACCGCTAAACAGAACACTACTGCTAAACAGAACACTACTGCTGAACAGAACACTACTGCTAAACAGAACACTACTGCTGAACAGAACACTACTGCTAAACAGAACACTACTGCTGAACAGAACACTACCGCTGAACAGAACACTACCGCTGAACAGAACACTACTGCTAAACAGAACACTACTGCTGAACAGAACACTACTGCTAAACAGAACACTACTGCTAAACAGAACACTACTGCTAAACAGAACACTACTGCTGAACAGAACACTACTGCTAAACAGAACACTACTGCTAAACAGAACACTACTGCTAAACAGAACACTACCGCTAAACAGAACACTACCGCTAAACAGAACACTACCGCTGAACAGAACACTACTGCTGAACAGAACACTACTGCTGAACAGAACACTACTGCTGAACAGAACACTACTGCTAAACAGAACACTACTGCTGAACAGAACACTACTGCTAAACAGAACACTACTGCTAAACAGAACACTACTGCTGAACAGAACACTACTGCTAAACAGAACACTACTGCTAAACAGAACACTACTGCTAAACAGAACACTACCGCTAAACAGAACACTACCGCTAAACAGAACACTACCGCTAAACAGAACACTACCGCTAAACAGAACACTACTGCTAAACAGAACACTACTGCTGAACAGAACACTACCGCTGAACAGAACACTACCGCTAAACAGAACACTACTGCTAAACAGAACACTACCGCTAAACAGAACACTACCGCTGAACAGAACACTACCGCTAAACAGAACACTACTGCTGAACAGAACACTACCGCTGAACAGAACACTACTGCTAAACAGAACACTACTGCTAAACAGAACACTACTGCTAAACAGAACACTACCGCTAAACAGAACACTACTGCTAAACAGAACACTACCACTAAACAGAACACTACTGCTAAACAGAACACTACTGCTAAACAGAACACTACTGCTAAACAGAACACTACTGCTAAACAGAACACTACCGCTAAACAGAACACTACCGGTAAACAGAACACTACTGCTAAACAGAACACTACTGCTAAACAGAACACTACTGCTAAACAGAACACTACCGCTGAACAGAACACTACTGCTGAACAGAACACTACCACTAAACAGAACACTACTGCTAAACAGAACACTACTGCTAAACAGAACACTACTGCTGAACAGAACACTACTGCTAAACAGAACACTACTGCTAAACAGAACACTACTGCTAAACAGAACACTACTGCTAAACAGAACACTACCGCTAAACAGAACACTACCGCTAAACAGAACACTACCGCTGAACAGAACACTACCGCTGAACAGAACACTACTGCTGAACAGAACACTACTGCTGAACAGAACACTACTGCTGAACAGAACACTACTGCTAAACAGAACACTACTGCTGAACAGAACACTACTGCTAAACAGAACACTACTGCTAAACAGAACACTACTGCTGAACAGAACACTACTGCTAAACAGAACACTACTGCTAAACAGAACACTACTGCTAAACAGAACACTACCGCTAAACAGAACACTACCGCTAAACAGAACACTACCGCTAAACAGAACACTACCGCTAAACAGAACACTACCGCTAAACAGAACACTACCGCTGAACAGAACACTACCGCTGAACAGAACACTACCGCTAAACAGAACACTACCGCTAAACAGAACACTACCGCTGAACAGAACACTACCGCTAAACAGAACACTACCGCTAAACAGAACACTACCGCTAAACAGAACACTACCGCTAAACAGAACACTACCGCTAAACAGAACACTACCGCTGAACAGAACACTACCGCTGAACAGAACACTACTGCTGAACAGAACACTACTGCTGAACAGAACACTACTGCTAAACAGAACACTACTGCTGAACAGAACACTACTGCTAAACAGAACACTACTGCTAAACAGAACACTACTGCTAAACAGAACACTACTGCTGAACAGAACACTACTGCTGAACAGAACACTACTGCTAAACAGAACACTACCGCTAAACAGAACACTACCGCTAAACAGAACACTACCGCTAAACAGAACACTACCGCTAAACAGAACACTACCGCTAAACAGAACACTACCGCTAAACAGAACACTACCGCTAAACAGAACACTACTGCTGAACAGAACACTACTGCTGAACAGAACACTACCGCTAAACAGAACACTACCGCTAAACAGAACACTACTGCTAAACAGAACACTACTGCTGAACAGAACACTACTGCTGAACAGAACACTACTGCTAAACAGAACACTACTGCTAAACAGAACACTACTGCTAAACAGAACACTACTGCTAAACAGAACACTACTGCTAAACAGAACACTACTGCTAAACAGAACACTACTGCTAAACAGAACACTACTGCTAAACAGAACACTACTGCTGAACAGAACACCACTGCTAAACAGAACACTACCGCTGAACAGAACACTACCGCTAAACAGAACACTACTGCTAAACAGAACACTACTGCTAAACAGAACACTACTGCTAAACAGAACACTACCGCTGAACAGAACACTACTGCTGAACAGAACACTACCGCTAAACAGAACACTACCGCTAAACAGAACACTACTGCTGAACAGAACACTACTGCTAAACAGAACACTACTGCTAAACAGAACACTACCGCTGAACAGAACACTACTGCTGAACAGAACACTACCGCTAAACAGAACACTACTGCTAAACAGAACACTACCGCTGAACAGAACACTACTGCTAAACAGAACACTACTGCTAAACAGAACACTACCGCTGAACAGAACACTACTGCTAAACAGAACACTACCACTAAACAGAACACTACTGCTAAACAGAACACTACCGCTAAACAGAACACTACGCTGAACAGAGCACTACTTCTAAACAGAACACTACCGCTAACAGAACACTACCGCTGAACAGAACACTACCGCTAAACAGAACACTTACCGCTAAACAGAACACTACCGCTAAACAGACACTACCGCTAAACAGAACACTACCGCTAAACGAACACTACTGCTAAACAGAACACTACCGCTGAACAGAACACTACTGCTAAACAGAACACTACCGCTAAACAGAACACTACCGCTAAACAGAACACTACCGCTAAACAGAACACTACTGCTGAACAGAACACTACCGCTAAACATGAACTACTGCTAAACAGAACACTACTGCCTAACAGAACACTACTGCTAAACAGAACACTACTGCTAAACAGAACACTACCGCTGACAGAACACTACTGCTGAACAGAACACTACCGCTGAACAGAACACTACCGCTGAACAGACACTACTGCTGAACAGAACACTACTGCTGAACAGAACACTACCGCTGAACAGAACACTACCGCTAAACAGAACACTACTGCTAAACAGAACACTACTGCTGAACAGAACACTATGCTAAACAGAACACTACTGCTGAACAGAACACTACTGCTAAACAGAAACACTACTGCTGAACAGAACACTACCGCTGAACAGAACACTACCGCTGAACAGAACACTACTGCTAAACAGAACACTACTGCTGAACAGAAACACTACTGCTAAACAGAACACTACTGCTAAACAGAACACTACTGCTGAAACAGAACACTACTGCTAAACAGAACACTACTGCTAACAGAACACTACTGCTAAACAAACACTACTGCTAAAACAGAACACTACCGCTAAACAGAACACTACCGCCTAAACAGAACACTACGCTGAACAGAACACTACTGCTGAACAGAACACTACTGCTGAACAGAACACTACTGCTGAACAGAACACTACTGCTAAACAGAACACTACTGCTAGAACAGAACACTACTGCTAAACAGAACACTACTGCTAAACAGAACACTACTGCTGAACAGAACACTACTGCTAAACAGAACACTATGCTAAACAGAACACTACGCTAAACAGAACACTACCGCTAAACAGAACACTACCGCTAACAGAACACTACGCCTAAAACAGAACACTACCGCTACACCCGACACGACTGCTAAACAGAACACTACTGCTGAACAGAACACTACGCTGAACAGAACACTACCGCTAAACAGACACTACTGCAAACAGAACACTACTGCTAAACAGAACACTACCGCTGAACAGAACACTACGCTAAACAGAACACTACTGCTGAACAGAACACTACTGCTGAAACAGAACACTACTGCTAAACAGAACACCTACTGCTAAACAGAACACACTGCTAAACAGAACACTACTGCTAAACAGAACACCACTGCTAAACAGAACACTACCGGTAAACAGAACACTACTGCTAAACAGAACACCACTGCTAACAGAACACTACTGCTGAACAGAACACCACTGCTAAACAGAACATACCGCTAAACAGAACACTACCGGTAAACAGAAACACTACTGCTAAACAGAAATGGACAACATAAATAGGAAACAAATAAAATTATAACAGTAGGCTATTACAACATTAGTTCACAATCATACAATGTGTCGGTTAAATTGCCACAATAGATTTGCCATGATGTACAGAATTCTTGTCAATTAGATGGTTGAACATATCATAAAATAATTTGGTTAAAATCATAATTTAGGGAGCGGTAAAGAGGTCGCCAAAAATGGTTGGAAGTGAGATCAGCTGGAAAGATAGGGGGAGGTAGGGAAAGACAGAAGGATGAAGGAAAATATAGGGGAGGGAGGGAAAGATAGGGGGAGGTAGGGAAAGATAGGAGGATGAAGGGAAAGATAGGGGGAGGTAGGGAAAGATAGGGGAGGTAGGGAAAGATAGGGGGAGGTAAGGAAAGATAGGGGAGGTAGGGAAAGAT
>NC_052334.1:6091545-6174604 GCF_016432855.1 Salvelinus namaycush | reverse complement strand
CTCTGCCCCCCCACCACAGTCCCACCCAGTGCACCGCCCCCAGTGCAGCCAGTCACAGTCCCAGCCCAGCAACCCAGTCCCAGTGGGAGTTCTGGTAGCAGTAGTGTTCTGTTTAGCAGTAGTGTTCGTTTAGCAGTAGTGTCTGTTCAGCAGTAGTGTTCTGTCAGCTAGGTTAGTGTTGCTGTCAAGCAGGTTAGTGTTCTGTTTACAGGGTAGTGTTCTTGTTTAGCGTGTAGTGTTCTGTTAGCGGTAGTTTCTGTTGCAGGTAGTGTTCTGTTTAGCGGATAGTGTTCGTTTAGCGGTAGTGTTCGTTTAGCGTAGTGTTTGTCAGCGTATTCTCGGTAGTGTTCTGTTTGTATTATTAAGGTAGTGTCTGTTTAGGTAGTTTCTGTTTAGCCGGTAGTGTTCTGTTCAGCGGTAGTGTTCTGTTCAGCGTTAGTGTTCTGTTAGTAGGTAGTGTTCTGTCAGCGGTAGTGTTCTGTTTAGCGTAGTGTTTCTGTCAGCGGTAGTGTTCTGTTACGTGGTGTTCTGCGTTAGTGTGCTGTTAGCGTAGGTTCTGTTTAGCGGTAGTGTTCTGTTAGCGTAGTGTTCTGTTTAGCAGTTAGGTTCTGTTTAGCGCGTTAGTGTTTGTTTAGCGGTTAGTGTTCTGTTTAGCGGTAGTGTAGTTGTTCAGCGGTAGTGTTCTGTTCAGCGGTAGTGTTCTGGTTCAGCGTTAGTGTTCTGTTCAGCGGTAGTTCTGTTCAGCGGTAGTGTTCTGTTACGCGTAGTGTTCTGTTAGCAGGAGTGTTCTGTTTAGGTAGTGTTCTGTTTAGCGGTAGTGTTCTGTTAGCGGTAGTGTTCTGTTTAGCGTAGTGTTCTGCTTAGTACTGGTTTAGTGTTCTGTTAGCAGTAGTGTCTGTTTCAGCGTATGTTCTGTTCAGCAGTAGTGTTTTGTTTGTTCTTGTTTAGCAGTAGTGTTCTGTCAGCTAGTGTTCTGTTCAGCAGTAGTGTTCTTTCAGCAGTAGTGTCTGTTCAGCAGTAGTGTTCTGTTCAGCAGTAGGTTTCTGTTTAGCAGTAAGTTGTCTGGTCAGCGAGTAGTGTTCTCGTTAGCGGTAGTGTTTTGTTTAGCAGTAGTGTTCTGTTCAGCAGTAGTGTTCTGTTAGCAGTAGTGTTCTGTTAGTCAGCAGTAGTGTTCTGGTCAGCAGTAGTGTTCTGTTCAGCAGTAGTGTTCTGTCTTTAGCAGTAGTGTTCTGTTCAGCAGTTAGTGTTCTGTTCAGCAGTAGGTGTTTCTGTTTAGCAGTAGGTTTCTGTTCAGCAGTAGTGTTCTGTTTAGCGGTAGTGTTCTGTTTAGCGTAGTGTTCTGTTTAGCAGGTAGTGTTCTGTTCAGCGGTAGTGTTCTGTTCAGCAGTAGTGTTCTGTTTAGCAGTAGTGTTCTGTTCAGCTGGTTAGCAGTGTTCGTTTAGCGGTAGTGTTCTGTTAGCAGTAGTGTTCTGTTCCGCAGTAGGTTGTTCAGCAGTAGTGTTCTGTTTCAGCGTAGTGTCTGTTTAGCAGTAGTGTTCCGTTAGCGTAGTGTTCTGTTAGCGGTAGTGTTCTGTTCAGCAGTAGTGTTCTGTTTCAGCAGGTAGTGTTATGTTTAGCGGTAGTGTTCTGTTTAGAGTAGTGTTCTGTCAGCGGTAGTGTTCTGTTCAGCGGTAGTGTTCTGTTTAGCAGTAGTGTTCTGTTTACACGTAGTGTTCTGTTCAGCTGGTAGTGTTCTGTTCAGCGGTAGTGTTCGTTTAGCGTAGTGTCTGTTTAGCAGTAGTGTTCTGTTCAGCTTGCGGTAGTGTTCTGTTTAGCAGTAGTGTTCTGTTTATACGGTAAGTGTCGTTCAGCAGTAGTGTTCTGTTCAGCGGTAGTGTCTGTTTAGCAGTGAGTGTTCTGTTTAGCCAGTAGTGTTCTGTTCAGACGGTAGTGTTCTGTTTAGCGGTAGGTGTTCTGTTTACGGTCGAGTGTTCTGTTCAGAGTAGTGTTCTGTTAGCGGTAGTGTCTGTAGCAGTATGTTGTTAGCAGTGGTGTTCTGTTAGAGTAGTGTTCTGTTCGGTAGTGTCGTTTAGCGGTATGTTCTGTTTAGCAGTGGTGTTCTGTTCGAGCAGTGTTCTGTCAGCAGTAGTTTTTCTGTTCAGCAGTAGTGTTCTGTGTCAGCAAGTAGGTTCTGTTAGCAGTAGGCTTAGTGTTTCTGTTCAGCGGTAGTGTTCTGTTTAGCGAGTAGTGTTCTGTTTAGCAGTAGTGTTTATGTTCAGCAGGTAGTGTTCTGTTTAGCAGTAGTGTTCTGTTCAGCAGTAGTGTTCTGTTCAGCAGTAGTGTTCGTTGCGAGTGTGTTAGCGTAGGGTTTCTGTTCAGCAGTAGTGTTCTGTTCAGGCATAGTGTTTCTGTTTAGCAGTAGTGTTCTGTTCAGCGGGTCAGGTGTTCTGTTTAGCGGTAGTCTGTTTGTTTAGCGTAGTGTTCTGTGTAGCAGTCAGTGTTCTGTTCAGCGGTAGTGTTCTGTCAGCGGTAGTGTTCTGTTTAGCAGTGTGTTCTGTTTAGCAGTAGTGTTCTGTTAGCGTAGTGTTCTGTTCACGGTAGTGTTCTGTTTACAGGTGGTGTTCTGTTCAGCAGTAGTAGTGTTCTGTTCAGCGGTAGTGTTCTGTTTAGCAGTAGTGTTCTGTTTTAGCAGTAGTGTTACTGTTAGCGTAGTGTTCTGTTTACGGTAGTGTTCTGTTAGCGGGGTAGTGTTCTGTTTAGCAGTGGTGTTCTGTTCAGCAGTGTGTCTGTAGCAGTAGTGTTCTGTTAGCAGTGTGATTCTGTTCAGCAGTAGGTTTGTTTAGCAGTTGGTTTGTTCAGCGGTAGTGTCTGTTAGGGTAGTGTCTGTTTAAGCAGTCAGTAGTGTTCTGTTCAGCAGTAGTGTTCTGTTTAGCAGTAGTGTTCTGTTCAGCATAGTGTTCTGTTCAGCAGTAGTGTTCTGTTAGCAGTAGTGTTCTGTTTAGCAGTAGTGTTCTGTTCAGCAGTAGTGTTCTGTTCAGCTAGTGTTATGTTTAGCAGTAGTTGTTCTGTTCAGCGGTAGTGTTCTGTTAGCGTAGTGTTCTGTTTAGCAGTAGTGTTCTGTTTAGCAGTAGTGTTTGTCAGCGTAGGTTCTGTTCAGCAGAGTGTGTTCTTGTTTAGCGGTAGTGTTCTGTTTAGCGGTAGTGTTCTGTTTAGCGGTATAGTGTGTCTGTTGCGAGTAGTGTTCTGTTCAGCAGTAGTGTTTGTCAGCATAGTGTTCTGTTTAGCGGTAGTGTTCTGTTAGCGGTAGTGTTCTGTTTTAGCGGTAGTGTTCTGTTTAGCGGTAGGGTTCTGTTTAGCGGTAGTGTTCTGTTTAGCGTAGTGTTCTGTAGCTGTAGTGTTCTGTTTCAGCGGTAGTGTGCTTTTAGAAGTAGTGTCTGTCAGCAGGTAGTGGCTGTTCAGCGGTAGTGTTCTGTTTAGCAGTAGTGTTCTGTTTAGCCGTATGGTTATGTTCAGCCAGTTAGTGTTCTGTTCGACGTATGTGTTCTGTTTAGCAGTAGTGTTCTGTTTAGCGTAGTGCTGTCTGTAGTGTTCTGTTTAGCGGTAGTGTTCTGTTACGGTAGTGTCTGTTCAGCAGTAGTGTTCTGTTCAGCGGTAGTGTTTGTTAGCAGTAGTGTTCTGTTTAGCAGTAGTGTTCTGTTCAGCAGTGTGTTCTGGTTAGCGGCTAGTGTTCTGTTTACGGTGGTGTTCTGTTCAGCAGTAGTGTTCTGTTCAGCGGTAGTGTTTGTAGCAGTACGTGTTCTGTTAGCAGTGTGTTCTGTTTAGCGGTAGTGTTCTGTTTACCGGTAGTGTTCTGTTTAGCGGTAGTGTTCTGTTAGCAGTGGTGTTCTGTTCAGCAGTAGTGTTCTGTTTAGCAGTGGTGTTCTGTTTCGCAGTAGTGTTCTGTTTAGCAGTGGTTTTCTGTTTAGGCAGTGGTGTTCTGTTTGCACGGTAAGTGTTCTGTTTAGCAGTATTTAGTGTTCTGTTTAGCAGTGGTGTTCTGTTAGCAGTAGTGTCTGTTCAGCAGTAGTGTTTGTCAGCAGTAGTGTTCTGTTAGCAGTAGTGTTCGTTAGCAGGTAGTGTTCTGTTTAGCGTATAGTGTTCTGTCAGCAGTAGTGTTCATGGTTCAGCAGTAGTTCTGTTTAGCGGTAGTGTTCTGTTTAGCGTAGTGTTCTGTTTAGCGGTAGTCTGTTAGCGGTGTTTCTGTTTAGCGGTAGAGTGTTCTGTTTAGCGGAGTCGGTTCTGTTTAGCTGTTAGTGTTCTGTTTAGCAGTAGTGTTCTGTTTAGCAGTAGTGTTTGTCAGCAGTAGTGTTCTGTTAGCAGTAGTGTTCTGTTGCAGTGGTGTCTGTTAGAGTAGTGTTATGTTCAGCAGTAGGTTCTGTTAGCAGTAGTGTTCTGTTCAGCAGTAGTGTTCTGTTCAGCGGTAGTGTTCTGTTCAGCGGTAGTGTTCTGTTTAGCGCGTAGTGTTCGTTTAGGCGAGCTAGTGTTCTGTTAGCGGGTAGTGTTCTGTTTAGCGTAGTGTGTCTGTTGCGGTAGGTTCTGTTCAGCGGGAGTGTTCTGTTTAGCGGTATGTGTTTGTTTAGCGGTAGTGTTCTGTTCAGCAGTAGTGTTCGTTCAGCGGTAGTGGTTCTGTTTAGCGGTAGTGTTCTGTTTAGCGGTAGTGTTCTGTTCTTTAGCGGTAGTGTTCTGTTTTTAGCGGTTAGTGTTCTGTTTAGCGGTAGTGTTCTGGTAGCGGTAGTGTCTGTTAGCGTAGGTGCTGTTTAGCAGTAGTGTTCTGTTTAGCAGTAGTATGTTTGTTACAGTGTTCTGTTAGCAGTAGTGTTCTGTTAGCAGTAGTGTTCTGTCAGCAGTAGTGTTCTGTTTAGCAGTAGTGTTCTGTTCAGCAGTAGTGTTCTGTTCAGCGTAGTGTTCTGTTCAGCAGTAGTGTTCGTTCAGCGGTAGGTTCTGTTAGCGGTAGTGTTCTGTTTAGCGGTAGTGTTCTGTTAGCAGTAGTGTTCTGTTTAGCAGTAGTGTTCTGTTTAGCAGTAGTGTTCTGTTTAGCAGTAGGTTCTGTCAGCAGTAGTGTTCTGTTTAGCAGTAGTGTTCTGTTAGCTTAGTGTTCTGTTAGCAGTAGTGTTCTTGTTCACGCAGTAGTGTTCTGTTACTATGTTTGTCAGCGGTAGTGTCTGTTTAGCAGTATGCTGTAGCAGTGGTTCTGTTAGCAGTAGTGTTTGTTTAGCGGTAGTGTCTGTTTACGGTGGTGTTCTGTCAGCAGTAGTGTTTGTCAGCGTAGTGTTCTGTTTAGCAGTAGTGTTCTGTTTAGCATTGGTGTTCTGTTCAGCAGTAGTTTTCTGTTAGCCGGTAGTGTTCTGTTTAGCGTAGTGTTCTGTTTAGCAGTGGTGTTCTGTTCCGCAGTAGGGTTCTGTTTAGCTAGTGGTGTTCTGTTTCGCAGTAGTGTTCTGTTTACCGGTAGTGTTCTGTTTAGCAGTGGTTTTGTTTAGCAGTAGTTGTCTGTTTAGCAGTAGTGTTCTGTTTAGCGTGGTGTTTCTGTTACGTAGGTTGTTCAGCAGTAGTGTTCTGTTCAGCAGTATGTGTTAGTTTAGCGGTAGTGTTCTGTTTCAGCGGTTATGTTCTTGTTACGGTCGTGTTCTGTTAGCAGTAGTGTTCTGTTTAGCAGTAGTGTTCTGTCAGCGGTAGTGTTCTGTTCAGCAGTAGTGTCTGTTAGCAGTAGGTTTGTTTAGCGGTAGTGTTCTGTTTAGCGGTAGTGTTCTGTTTAGCGGTAGTGTTCTGTTTAGCGGTTAGTGTGCTGTTTAGCAGAGGTTCTGTTTAGCAGTAGTGTTCTGTTTAGCAGTAGTGTTCTGTTTAGTCAGTAGTGTTTGTTCAGCAGTATGTCTGTTTAGCAGTAGTGTTCGTTAGCAGTAGTGTTCTGTTCAGCAGTAGTGTTCTGTTTAGCCAGTAGTGTTCTGTTTCTAGCCGAGTAGTGTTCTGTTCAGCAGTAGTGTTCTGTTCAGCGTAGTAGGTGTTCTGTTCAGCAGTAGTGTAGTTGTTTAGCGGTAGTGTTCTGTTTAGCGTGTAGTGTTCTGTTAGCGTAGTGTTCTGTTTAGCGGTAGTGTTCTGTTTAGCAGTAGTGTTCTGTTCAGCAGTAGTGTTTGTTTAGCAGTAGTGTTCTGTTTACAGTAGTGTTCTGGTTAGCAGTAGTGTTCTGTTCAGCAGTAGTGTTCTGTTTAGCAGTAGTGTTCTGTTCAGCGGTAGTGTTCTGTTCAGCAGTTAGTGTTCTGTCGAGTAGTGTTCTGTTTAGCAGTTAGTGTTTGTTCAGCAGTAGGTTCTGTTTAGCAGTAGTGTTCTGTTACGGTAGTGTTCTGTCAGCAGTATGTTATGTTCAGCGGTAGTGTTCTGTAGCAGTAGTGTTCTACAGCTGTAGAGTAGGTTCTGTCAGCGGTAGTGTTCTGTTTAGCAGTAGTGTTCTGTTTACGTAGTGTTCTGTCTAGCAGTAGTGTTCTTCTGTTCAGCGGTGAGTGTTCTGTTTAGCAGTAGTGTGTTCTGTTTAGCAGTAGTGGTTCGTGCAGCGTAGTGTTCTGTTTTAGCGTAGTGTTCTGTTACCGGTGGTGTTCTGTTCAGCAGTAGTGTTTGTTCAGCGGTAGTGTTCTGTTAGCAGTGGTGTTCGTTTAGCAGTGTGGTCTGTTTCGCAGTAGTGTTCTGTTTACCGGTAGTGTTCTGTTTAGCGGTAGTGTTCTGTTTAGCAGTGGTGGGCTGTCAGCAGTGTAGGTCTTGTTTAGCAGTGGTGTTCTGTTTAGCAGTAGTGTTCCGTTTACCGGTAGTTAGTGTTCTGGTTCAGCAGTATGTGTTCTGTTTAGCAGTAGTGTTCTGTTTAGCAGTATAGTGTTTGTTAGTCGTAGGTTCTGTTCAGCGGTTGTGTTCTGTTTAGCGGTAGTGTTCTGTTTAGCAGTAGTGTTTGTTAGCAGTAGTGTTCTGTTCAGCGGTAGTGTTCTGTTTAGCAGTAGTGCTTCTGTTTAGCGGTAGTGTTCTGTTTAGCGGTAGTGTTCTGTTTAGCAGTAGTGTTCTGTTCACAGTAGGTCTGTTCAGCAGTAGGTTCTGTTTAGCGGTAGTGTTCTGTTTAGCAGTAGTTTTGTTTAGCGGTTAGTGTTCTGTTTAGCGGTAGTGTTCTGTTTAGCGGTAGTGTTCTTTAGGTAGGTTCTGTTTAGCAGTAGTGTCGTTTAGCGGTAGTGTCTGTTACAGTATGTTCTGTTTAGCGGTAGTGTTCTGTTTAGCAGTAGGTTTGTTCAGCAGTAGTGTTCTGTTTTTAGCAGTAGTGTTCTGTTTAGCAGTGTGTTTGTGTTAGCAGTAGTGTTCGTTTAGCAGTAGTGTTCTGTTTAGCAGTAGTGTTCTTGTTCAGCAGTAGTGTTCTGTTCAGCAGTAGTGTTCTGTTCAGCGGTAGTGTTTGTTTCGCGTAGTGTTCTGTTAGCGGTATGGTTCTGTTTAGGTCTTTGTTCGTTAGCGTAGTGTTCTGTTTAGCGGTAGTGTTCTGTTAGCGTTAGGGTTCTGTTTAGCGGTTAGTGTTCGTTCAGCAGTGTTCGGTAGTGTTCTGTTTAGCGGTAGTGTTCTGTTTAGCGGTAGTGTTCTGTTCAGCGGTAGTGTTCTGTCAGCGGTAGTGTTCTGTTCAGCGGTAGTGTTCTGTTTTAGCGGTAGTGTTCTGTTCAGCCGTAGTGTTGTTCAGCGGTGTGTTCTGTTTAGCGGTTTAGTGTTCTGGTTTTTAGCGGTAGTGTTCTGTTTAGGCGGGTAGTGTTCTGTTAGCGGTAGTGTTCTGTTTAGCGGTAGTGTTCTGTTTAGCGGTAGTGTCGCTGTTAGCGTTAGTGTTCTGTCAGCGTAGTGTCTGTTCAGCGGTAGTGTTCTGTCAGCTTGGTAGTGTTCTGTTCAGCGGTAGTGTTCTGTTCAGCGGTTGTTAGTGTCTGGTTCAGCGGTAGTGTTCTGTTCAGCGGTAGTCGTGCTGTTTAGCGGTAGTGTTCTGTTTAGCGGTAGTGTTCTGTTTAGCGGTAGTGTTCTGTTTAGCGGTAGTGTTCTGTTTAGCGGTAGTGTTCTGTTAGCAGTAGTGTTCTGTTAGCGTACTGTTCTGTTAGCAGTGTGTTGTGTAGCAGTAGTGTTCTGTTCAGCAGTATTGTCTGTTCATCAGTAGTGTTCTGTTCAGCAGTAGTGGTTCTGTTCAGCAGTAGTGAGGGTTCTGTTTAGCAGTAGTGTTCTGTTCAGCGGTAGTGTTCTGTTTAGCAGGTAGTGTTCTGTTTAGCAGTAGTGTTCTGTTCAGCAGTAGTGTTCTGTTTAGGCAGTAGTGTTCTGTTCAGCAGTAGTAGTGTTCTGTTCAGCATTAGTGTTCTGTTCAGCAGTAGTGTTTGTTTAGCTACAGTAGTGTTCTGTTTCAGCAGTAGTGTTCTGTTCAGCAGTCGTGTTCTGTTCAGCAGTATGTTCTGTAGCAGTAGTGTTCTGTTTAGCGGTAGTGTCTGTTTAGCAGTAGTGTTCTGTTTAGCAGTAGTGTTCTGTTCAGCGGTAGTGTTCAGTTGAGAGAGGTTCTGTTTAGCAGTAGTGTTCTGTTAGCGGTGTGTCTGTTTAGCGGTAGTGTTCTGTTTAGCAGTGTGGTTTGTTCAGCAGTAGTTGGTTCTTCAGCATAGGTGTTCTGTTTAGCGTAGTTCGTTTAGCAGTAGTGTTCTGTTTAGCGTAGTGTTCTGTTAGCGGTAGTGTTCTGTTTAGCGGTAGGTCTGTTGCGTAGTGTTCTGTTTAGCAGGTAGTGTTCTGTTTAGAGTAGTGTTCTGTTCAGCGGTAGTGTTCTGTTCAGCGTGGTAGTGTTACTGTTTAGCAGTAGTGTTCTGTTTAGACGGTAGTGTTCTGTTCAGCGGTAGTGTTCTGTTCAGCGGTAGTGTTCTGTTTAGCAGTAGTGTTCTGTTAGCGGTAGTGTTCTGTAGCGGTAGTGTGTCTGTTAGCAGTAGTGTTCTGTTTACCGGTAGTGTTGTTCAGCAGTAGTGTTCTGTTCAGCGGTTAGTTGTTCTGTTTAGCAGTAGTGTTCTGGTTGCAGTGTAGTGTCTGTTCAGCGGTAGTGTTCTGTTTAGCGGTAGTGTTCGTTACGTGTGTCTGTTAGCAGTAGGTTGTTCAGCGGTAGTGTTCTGTTTAGCAGTAGTGTTCGTTTAGCGTGTGTTTGTTTAGCAGTAGGTTCTGTTTAGGTAGTGTTCTGTTAGGTAGTGTTTGTTTGCAGTGGTGTTCTGTCAGCAGTAGTGTTCTGTTCAGCAGTAGTGTTCTGTTGCAGCAGTAGTGTTTCGTTCAGGCAGTAGTGTTCTGTTTAGCAGTAGTGTTCGTTCAGCGGTAGTGTTATGTTTAGCGGTAGTGTTCTGTTTAGCAGTAGTGTTCTTGTTCAGCAGTAGATGTTAGTTTAGCAGTAGTGTCTGTTCAGCAGTAGTGTTCTGTTAGCAGTAGTGTTCTGTTCAGCAGTAGTGTTCTGTTAGCAGTAGTGTTCTGTTCAGCAGTAGTGTTTCTGTTCAGCAGTAGTGTTCTGTTTAGCAGTAGTGTTCTGTTCAGCGGTAGTGTTCTGTTTAGCATCGGTAGTGTTTGTTAGCAGTAGTGTTCTGTAGCGTAGTTTTTTCGAGCGTGTGTTCAGCGGTAGTGTTCTGTTCAGCAGTAGTGTCTGTTTAGCGGGTAGTGTTCTGTTTAGCGGTAGTGTTCTGTTTAGCGGTAGTGTTCTGGTTAGCAGTAGTGTTCTGTTCAGCAGTAGGTTCTGTTCGAGTTGTGTTCGTTAGACGTAGGTGTTCTGTTTAGGGTACGTGTTTCGTTTAGCGGTTAGTGTTCTGTTTAGCGGTAGTGTTCTGTTTAGCGGTAGTGTTTTGTTTCACGGTTAGTGTCTGTTAGCGGGTGTGTTCTGTTTAGAAGTAGTGCCGTTCAGCGGTAGTGTTCTGTTCAGCGGTAGTGTTCTGTTAGCAGTAGTGTTCTGTTACCGGTAGTGTTCTGTTCAGCGTAGTGTTCTGTTCAGCGTAGTGTTCTGTTTCGAGTAGTGTTCTGTTTAGCAGTAGTTGTTTGTTCAGCGGTAGTGTTCTGTTAGCAGTAGTGTTCTGTTACGTAGTTCTGTTCAGCAGTAGTGTTAGCGTAGTTTTCTGTTTAGCAGTAGTGTTCTGTTTAGCAGTAGTGTTCTGTTCAGCAGTAGCGTTTCTGTTTAGCGTGTAGTTTCTGTTTACCAGTGTTCTGTTCAGCAGTAGTGTTCTGTAGCGGTGGTCTGTTTAGCAGTAGTGTTCTGTTTAGCAGTGGGTGTTCTGTTTAGCAGTGTGTTCGTTACCGGTAGTGTTCTGTTTAGCGGTATGTTTGTTGCGTTCTTGTCAGCAGTAGTTGTTCTGTTCGCAGTTAGTGTTCTGTTTAGCAGTAGTGTTCTGTTTAGCAGTGGTGTTCTGTTTAGCAGTGAGTGTTCTGTTAGCAGTAGTGTTCTGTTTAGCAGTAGTGTTCTGTTTAGCAGTGGTGTTCTGTTAGCAGTAGTGTTCTGTTCAGCAGTAGTGTTCTGTTCAAATGTCTTTAGCAGTAGTGTTCTGTTTAGCGAGTGTTCTGTTTAGCGGTAGGTCTGTCAGCAGTAGTGTTCTGTTCAGCAGTAGGTTCTGTTTAGCGGTAGTGTTCTGCGGTAGTGTTCGGTTTAGCGGTAGTGTCGTTTAGCGTAGTGTTCTGTTTAGCGGTAGTGTTCTGTTTAGCGGTAGTGTTCTGTTAGCGGTAGTAGCTGTAGCGTGTTTGTTTAGCAGTAGTGTTGTTTTAGCAGTAGTGTTCTGTTCAGCATAGTGTTCTGTTTAGCAGTAGTGTTCTGTTTAGCAGGGGTGTTCTGTTTAGCAGTAGTGTTCTTGTTCAGCAGTAGTGTTATGTTTAGCAGTAGTGTTCTGTTCAGCAAGTAGTGTTCTGTTCCGCAGTAGTGTTCTGTAGAGCTGGTAGTGTTCTGTTCAGCGGTAGTGTTCTGTTTAGCGGTAGTGTTCTGTTTAGCGGTGGTTAGTTTGGTTAGCGGTAGTGTTCTGTGTAGCGTAGTGTCCTGTTTAGCCGGTAGTTCTGTTTAGCGGCTAGTTGGTCTGTTAGCGTAGTGTTCTGTTGAGCGGTAGTGTTCGTTCAGCGGTAGTGTTCTGTTTCAGCGGGTAGTGTTCTGTTTAGCGGTAGTTTCTGGTTTAGCGGTAGTGTTCTGTTTAGCGGTAGTGTTTGTTTAGCGGTATGTTGTGTGTCATGTGTTAGCAGTAGTGTTTGTTTAGCAGTAGTGTTTCGTTTAGCAGTAGTGTTCTGTTCAGCAGTAGTGTTCTGTTTAGCAGTAGTGTTTGTTTAGCAGAGTGTTCTGTTCAGCAGTAGTGTTCTGTTTAGCAGTAGTGTTCTGTCAGCAGTAGTGTTCTGTGTCAGCAGGAGTGTTCTGTTCAGCAGTAGTGTTCTGTTCAGCAGTAGTGTTCTGTCATCGGTAGTTCTGTTAGCGGGTAGTGTTCTGTTAGCGGTAGTGTTCGTTTAGCAGTAGTGTTCGTTAGCAGTAGTTGTTTATTCAGTAGTGTTCTGTTTAGCAGTAGTGCTCTGTCAGCAGTAGTGTTCTTGTTTAGCAGTAGTGTTCTGTTTTAGCAGTAGCTGTTCTGTTTAGCGGTTAGGTGTTGCTGTGCAGCAGTAGGGTTCGTTCAGCGGTAGTGTTCTAAATAACTGTCTTGTGGGATTAAGATGTCCTATTCTTCAATAATATATAGACTACTGTTAATCTCTTTTTGGGTGGTTTTTGGCCTTTAAAATCGGAGTCACTCTCTTTCATGCGCCAATGCGCTTCATTCCATTTGTTTCCGTACTATTCTCAATTTCATCTTGTCTTTACATGTGATATTATAGACCTGTATATGTGATTAGTTTTGATAGGCTACAGTAGACTATAGTTTTAGGTGTAGCCTACTGTATGTCTATATTTCGGATTACACTTGTATGTTGTATTGGACACCATTATCTATCGTGTTAATAAAGTTATTATTATTATAAAAACCAACGGTTGTTGATGTGGATGTATTTCAGATACATTTTTTGTATATTTTAATGTTACGGTAAAAATACATATAGGCCTATTGCAGTAGTAAGACAGTTATTCATAGTCTGTGCGATGCTTTTAGTGTTTCAGCAAGCGAGAGAAGGAGTATGATTTCATAAGCTGGCACTGTTCCCAAATGACTCGACTGCTCCCCCCCTCCCCGCATGGAGAGAAAGAGAACTGCAGGTTTTCAGTGAACATGTCTAAATTACAACGCTCGTTTTAATTTCCTGATGGTAGGAAGATGGGGGAAAAATGCTACAAAAAAGTCATCAAATTAAGATCCGACACCTGTATGTCTAGATAAATTAAAGGTTAAATGTAACCATTTTGACATATTCTAATTGTCGACTCACCACTCCACTCACAGAGGCCAAGATGCCTAGAAGTGATCTCCTCTGCTGCACCACCCCTATTGGTACAACAGGTGTTCTATTCAGTGACCAGGGTAACCTTTCACCTCCCTCAGGTACATCCACTATGTGTTTGATCTTGGCAATGGGCCCAACGTCATCAAGGGCAACAGCGACCGGGCTCTACATGACAACCAGTGGCACAATGTGGTCATCACTCGTGACAACAGCAACATTCACACTCTGAAGGTGGACGCAAAGGCAACCAGTCAGGTGGTCAACGGAGCCAAGAACCTCGACCTGAAAGGTAGAGTATATAACAGAGGTAGTACAGTGACCTGACAGGTAGAGTATATAACAGAGGTAGTTCAGTGACCTGACAGGTAGAGTATATAACAGAGGTACAGTGACCTGACAGGTAGAGTATATAACAGGTAGATCAGTGACCTGACAGGTAGAGTATATAACAGGTAGATCAGTGACCTGACAGGTAGAGTATATAACAGAGGTAGTTCAGTGACCTGACAGGTAGAGTATATAACAGAGGTAGTTCAGTGACCTGACAGGTAGACTATATAACAGGTGGTTCAGTGACCTGACAGGTAGAGTATATAACAGAGGTTCAGTGACCTGACAGGTAGAGTATATAACAGAGGTAGTTCAGTGACCTGACAGGTAGAGTATATAACAGAGGTAGTACAGTGACCTGACAGGTAGAGTATATAACAGGTAGTTCAGTGACCTGACAGGTAGAGTATATAACAGAGGTAGTGACCTGACAGGTAGAGTATATAACAGAAGTAGTTCAGTGACCTGACAGGTAGAGTATATAACAGAGGTACAGTGACCTGACAGGTAGAGTATATAACAGAGGTAGATCAGTGACCTGACAGGTAGAGTATATAACAGGTAGATCAGTGACCTGACAGGTAGAGTATATAACAGAGGTAGTTCAGTGACCTGACAGGTAGAGTATATAACAGAGGTAGTACAGTGACCTGACAGGTAGAGTATATAACAGAGGTAGTTCAGTGACCTGACAGGTAGAGTATATAACAGAGGTACAGTGACCTGACAGGTAGAGTATATAACAGAGGTAGTTCAGTGACCTGACAGGTAGAATATATAACAGAGGTACATTGACCTGACAGGTAGAGTATATAACAGGTAGTTCAGTGACCTGACAGGTAGAGTATATAACAGAGGTAGTTCAGTGACCTGACAGGTAGAGTATATAACAGAGGTAGTTCAGTGACCTGACAGGTAGAATATATAACAGGTAGTTCAGTGACCTGACAGGTAGAGTATATAACAGAGGTAGTACAGTGACCTGACAGGTAGAGTATATAACAGAGGTACAGTGACCTGACAGGTAGAGTATATAACAGGTAGATCAGTGACCTGACAGGTAGAGTATATAACAGGTAGTTCAGTGACCTGACAGGTAGAGTATATAACAGAGGTACAGTGACCTGACAGGTAGAGTATATAACAGAGGTACAGTGACCTGACAGGTAGAGTATATAACAGAGGTAGTTCAGTGACCTGACAGGTAGAGTATATAACAGAAGTAGTTCAGTGACCTGACAGGTAGAGTATATAACAGGTAGTTCAGTGACCTGACAGGTAGAGTATATAACAGAGGTAGTTCAGTGACCTGACAGGTAGAGTATATAACAGGTAGATCAGTGACCTGACAGGTAGAGTATATAACAGAGGTAGTTCAGTGACCTGACAGGTAGAGTATATAACAGGTAGTTCAGTGACCTGACAGGTAGAGTATATAACAGGTAGTTCAGTGACCTGACAGGTAGAGTATATAACAGAGGTAGTGACCTGACAGGTAGAGTATATAACAGGTAGATCAGTGACCTGACAGGTAGAGTATATAACAGGTAGTTCAGTGACCTGACAGGTAGAGTATATAACAGAAGTAGTTCAGTGACCTGACAGGTAGAGTATATAACAGGTAGTTCAGTGACCTGACAGGTAGAGTATATAACAGAGGTAGTTCAGTGACCTGACAGGTAGAGTATATAACAGGTAGTTCAGTGACCTGACAGGTAGAGTATATAACAGGTAGTTCAGTGACCTGACAGGTAGAGTATATAACAGGTAGTTCAGTGACCTGACAGGTAGAGTATATAACAGGTAGTTCAGTGACCTGACAGGTAGAGTATATAACAGAGGTACAGTGACCTGACAGGTAGAGTATATAACAGAAGTAGTTCAGTGACCTGACAGGTAGAGTATATAACAGGTAGTTCAGTGACCTGACAGGTAGAGTATATAACAGGTAGATCAGTGACCTGACAGGTAGAGTATATAACAGAGGTACATTGACCTGACAGGTAGAATATATAACAGAGGTAGTTCAGTGACCTGACAGGTAGAGTATATAACAGAGGTAGTTCAGTGACCTGACAGGTAGAGTATATAACAGAGGTAGTTCAGTGACCTGACAGGTAGAGTATATAACAGAGGTAGTTCAGTGACCTGACAGGTAGAGTATATAACAGAGGTACATTGACCTGACAGGTAGAATATATAACAGAGGTAGTTCAGTGACCTGACAGGTAGAGTATATAACAGAGGTACAGTGACCTGACAGGTAGAGTATATAACAGGTAGTTCAGTGACCTGACAGGTAGAGTATATAACAGGTAGATCAGTGACCTGACAGGTAGAGTATATAACAGAGGTACAGTGACCTGACAGGTAGAGTATATAACAGAGGTAGTTCAGTGACCTGACAGGTAGAGTATATAACAGGTAGTTCAGTGACCTGACAGGTAGAGTATATAACAGGTAGATCAGTGACCTGACAGGTAGAGTATATAACAGAGGTACATTGACCTGACAGGTAGAATATATAACAGAGGTAGTTCAGTGACCTGACAGGTAGAGTATATAACAGAGGTACAGTGACCTGACAGGTAGAGTATATAACAGGTAGTTCAGTGACCTGACAGGTAGAGTATATAACAGAGGTACAGTGACCTGACAGGTAGAGTATATAACAGGTAGATCAGTGACCTGACAGGTAGAGTATATAACAGAGGTACAGTGACCTGACAGGTAGAGTATATAACAGAGGTAGTTCAGTGACCTGACAGGTAGAGTATATAACAGAGGTACAGTGACCTGACAGGTAGAGTATATAACAGGTAGTTCAGTGACCTGACAGGTAGAGTATATAACAGGTAGATCAGTGACCTGACAGGTAGAGTATATAACAGAGGTACAGTGACCTGACAGGTAGAGTATATAACAGAGGTAGTTCAGTGACCTGACAGGTAGAGTATATAACAGGTAGATCAGTGACCTGACAGGTAGAGTATATAACAGAGGTACAGTGACCTGACAGGTAGAGTATATAACAGAGGTAGTTCAGTGACCTGACAGGTAGAGTATATAACAGAGGTAGTACATTGACCTGACAGGTAGAGTATATAACAGGTAGTTCAGTGACCTGACAGGTAGAATATATAACAGAGGTAGTTCAGTGACCTGACAGGTAGAGTATATAACAGAGGTAGTTCAGTGACCTGACAGGTAGAGTATATAACAGGTAGTTCAGTGACCTGACAGGTAGAGTATATAACAGAGGTAGTGACCTGACAGGTAGAGTATATAACAGAAGTAGTTCAGTGACCTGACAGGTAGAGTATATAACAGGTAGTTCAGTGACCTGACAGGTAGAGTATATAACAGGTAGTTCAGTGACCTGACAGGTAGAATATATAACAGAGGTAGTACATTGACCTGACAGGTAGAGTATATAACAGAGGTAGTTCAGTGACCTGACAGGTAGAGTATATAACAGAGGTAGTTCAGTGACCTGACAGGTAGAGTATATAACAGAGGTACAGTGACCTGACAGGTAGAGTATATAACAGAGGTACAGTGACCTGACAGGTAGAGTATATAACAGAGGTAGTGACCTGACAGGTAGAGTATATAACAGAGGTAGTGACCTGACAGGTAGAGTATATAACAGAAGTAGTTCAGTGACCTGACAGGTAGAGTATATAACAGGTAGTTCAGTGACCTGACAGGTAGAATATATAACAGAGGTAGTTCAGTGACCTGACAGGTAGAGTATATAACAGGTAGTTCAGTGACCTGACAGGTAGAGTATATAACAGGTAGTTCAGTGACCTGACAGGTAGAGTATATAACAGGTAGTTCAGTGACCTGACAGGTAGAGTATATAACAGAGGTAGTTCAGTGACCTGACAGGTAGAGTATATAACAGAGGTAGTACAGTGACCTGACAGGTAGAATATATAACAGAGGTAGTTCAGTGACCTGACAGGTAGAGTATATAACAGGTAGTTCAGTGACCTGACAGGTAGAGTATATAACAGAGGTACAGTGACCTGACAGGTAGAGTATATAACAGGTAGATCAGTGACCTGACAGGTAGAGTATATAACAGAGGTAGTACAGTGACCTGACAGGTAGAGTATATAACAGAGGTAGTTCAGTGACCTGACAGGTAGAATATATAACAGAGGTAGTTCAGTGACCTGACAGGTAGAGTATATAACAGGTAGTTCAGTGACCTGACAGGTAGAGTATATAACAGAGGTACAGTGACCTGACAGGTAGAGTATATAACAGAGGTAGTGACCTGACAGGTAGAGTATATAACAGAAGTAGTTCAGTGACCTGACAGGTAGAGTATATAACAGGTAGTTCAGTGACCTGACAGGTAGAGTATATAACAGAGGTAGTTCAGTGACCTGACAGGTAGAGTATATAACAGAGGTAGTACAGTGACCTGACAGGTAGAGTATATAACAGAGGTACAGTGACCTGACAGGTAGAGTATATAACAGAGGTAGTTCAGTGACCTGACAGGTAGAGTATATAACAGAGGTAGTTCAGTGACCTGACAGGTAGAGTATATAACAGAGGTAGTTCAGTGACCTGACAGGTAGAGTATATAACAGAGGTACAGTGACCTGACAGGTAGAGTATATAACAGAGGTACAGTGACCTGACAGGTAGAGTATATAACAGAGGTAGTTCAGTGACCTGACAGGTAGAATATATAACAGAGGTAGTACAGTGACCTGACAGGTAGAGTATATAACAGAGGTACAGTGACCTGACAGGTAGAGTATATAACAGAAGTAGTTCAGTGACCTGACAGGTAGAGTATATAACAGGTAGTTCAGTGACCTGACAGGTAGAGTATATAACAGGTAGATCAGTGACCTGACAGGTAGAGTATATAACAGAAGTAGTTCAGTGACCTGACAGGTAGAGTATATAACAGAGGTAGTTCAGTGACCTGACAGGTATAGTATATAACAGGTAGTTCAGTGACCTGACAGGTAGAGTATATAACAGGTAGTTCAGTGACCTGACAGGTAGAGTATATAACAGAGGTAGATCAGTGACCTGACAGGTAGAGTATATAACATGTAGTACAGTGACCTCACATTTATTTACAGATACAGGACTATAAAACATTTATTTGACCACCAGAACAGTCAAATAAAATACTTAGTGATGAAGCTAGACTGTCAGTACATGTTGGTGTCCGTGTCCTCTCCTCCTCCCTCCAGGTGACCTGTTTATCGCTGGGCTGGGCCCTGGTATGTACGGTAGCCTGCCCAAGCTGGTGGCATCCAGGGACGGTTTCCAGGGCTGCCTGGCCTCAGTGGACCTCAACGGCCGCCTCCCTGACCTCCTCCAGGACGCTCTTTTCCGCAGCGGGCAGATAGAGCGCAGATGCGAAGGTACACCCTCCCTCAAAACCATGTCCGACTCAGACTTCAACTCAAACTCAAACTACAAGGACAGTTCAGGCAGCCCATTCTTTCTCCTTTTCTCCAACAGTACCTTCACCTCCCTCGTTCCTTACCCTCCCCTGTCCATCCTACTAACCTTTCTGGTCATCTCACTCACCATCCTATGGGACTCCCAATCACAGCTGGTTGTAATACAGCCTGGAATCGAACCAGGGACTGTAGTGACACCTCTAGCACTTAGATGCAGTGCCTTAGATAGTATTTATTCATCCTAAATTATAAAGTAAGGGTTTGAAGTTGGTACATCTGATCTTAGATCTATGGTGAGGGACAACTTCAACCTTGAGCCCCAATCCCATGGTTTTGGCTAGATGGAGTACAGCTATGATCAGAAGTGATTTAACGCAGCAGGTTAGAAGAACATACACAGCAGGTTAGAAGAACATACACAGCAGGTTAGAAGA
Organism: Salvelinus namaycush; assembly: GCF_016432855.1. NCBI lineage: Eukaryota > Metazoa > Chordata > Actinopteri > Salmoniformes > Salmonidae > Salvelinus > Salvelinus namaycush. Next base: position 6,155,994 of record NC_052334.1, on the reverse strand, counting down.
ATTAATGCAGCAGGTTAGAAGAACATACACAGCAGGTTAGAAGAACATACACAGCAGGTTAGAAGAACATACACAGCAGGTTAGAAGAATTAATGCAGCAGGTTAGGAGAATTAATGCAGCAGGTTAGGATAATTAACATAAGCAGGTTAGGAGAATTAATGCAGCAGGTTAGGAGAATTAATGCAGCAGGTTAGGAGAATTAACATAGCAGGTTAGGATAATTAGGTTAAGGTTAGGGAAGGAGTTACGGTTTGGGTTAACTAAAATGCTACAGGTGTCCCCGATGTGACACAAACATGCAACTTTTGGTCCGTAGCTGTACTCCAACTAGCCACAACCCAGACCCAGCTCTTATCGGCCACATTGGTCGCACGTTTATGATGTCATTTCAGCAAAGCACAAAGCAGCGCTACAGTAACAAAAATATTTGTGTTTTAGGAGCTCATCATTATTGATAATTACAGTCATGTTTCAGAACGACATAAAATACATTTTTAAAACATCTTAGCATCTAGCATAGGAGTGTTTCTGTAGGTACATCACAGGGAGCTACCAGTATATTAAACATTCAATTGTAATGGGCATATACCATAATTGTTATGAGTTTTAATTAGTATTTTGTTCTGTATAATAAGTACTTATCATAAATACAATTAGCTATATGTTGAAATAACATACTATATGCCGCACATGTTAGAAATAGAATCACAGCTATTCTTACCAAGCAACAATACAGCTACAACATTTTTATTTAGCTAGGCAAGTCAGTTATGGACAAATTCTTATTTAAAATGACAGCCTACCAGGAGAACAGTGGGATTGAAACTGCCTTGTCAGCTTGGGGATTCAATCCAGCAACATTTCGGTTACTGGCCCCACTCTCTAACCACTAGGCTACCTGCTGCCCCAACTATAGAGAATAAGAATTGTAATATCTATATATGGAGACATATGAAAGCTCCAGTCAGAAGTGATACAAGAGCTTGTATGCGTTGTGTATGCAAAACTAAATTTCCGTAGGTTTCCGTCAGTTTAGTGTCTATCTCAAATATTCCGTGTACATCAGGTTCTCAAATATTATGTGCAATCAGGTTTTAGGTCTGGCCACAGCACTGTTTCAGCAACATTGAAGGTTTTAAATGAGATCCACTTGATAAGAAGTTACATTGTGTGTCTGTTTTTATTGATTTGTCAAAGGCTTTTGACACCGTGGACCATGCTGTGTTAGTGCAAAGGTTAAAATGTTGTGGAATTACTGGTCATGCTCTAGATTGGTTTATAAATTACCTATCAAATCGTACACAATGTGTAATGGCGGATGGTTGTAAAGTAGTAGTTCATTTTGTATATCAACAACATTGGGGATGTAAGGCCTGGGTGTCGGAGTGTGAAGGAAAAGCGCAGGAGCAGCAGGTGCAAATACAAATGTTCTTTAATGAACACGTAACAAAATAGGCCACCCTACTAACACACTGGGAGTCCACTATAAACTACCCCAGACACGGGGGAAAATGAACACAGTCCAGAATAACGTGAAGCACAAAACCAACACCACACTTACAAACAAACAATCCCGCACAAAGAAACGTGCGGGCCGGCTGACTAAATAAGCCCAACTAATTACACCCTCATACAAAACAGGTGCACCCAATAAACACATAGGGAGGGGGAGAAAAGGATCAGTGGCAGCTAATAGGCCGGTGACGACGACCGCCGAACGCCACCCGAACGGGAAGGAGAGCCTGCCTCGGTCGAAGTCGTGACAGTACCCCCCCTCTGACGCGCGGCTCCCGCAGCGCGCCGACACCGGCCTCGAGGTCGACCCGGAGGACGAGGTGCAGGGCGATCCGGATGGAGGCGATGGAAATCCCTCAGCATAGACGGATCCAAAATGTCCCCCACCGGTACCCAGCACCTCTCCTCCGGACCGTACCCCTCCCAGTCCACGAGGTACTGCAGGCCCCTCACCCGGCGTCTCGAGTCCAGAATGGCCCGTATCTTGTACGCCGGGTCCCCTCAATATCCAGAGGGGGGGGAGGGACCTCCGGCACCTCACCGTCCTGCAGGGGACCAGCTACCACCGGCCTGAGGAGAGACACATGAAACGAGGGGTTAATACGATAATAGGAAGGGAGTTGTAATCGATAACACACCTCGTTTATTCTCCTCAGGACTTTGAAGGGCCCTACACACTGCGGACCCAGCTTCCGGCAGGGCAAGCGGAGGGGCAGGTTTCGGGTCAAGAGCCAGACCCTGTCCCCCGGTACAAACACGGGGGCCTCACTGCGGTGGCGGTCAGCGCTCCTCTTCTGCCGTCCACTAGCTTGTTGGAGAGATTCCTGGACGGCCCTCCATGTCTCCTTGGAACGCTGCACCCATTCCTCCACCGCAGGAGCCTCGGTCTGGCTCGGATGCCATGGTGCCAGGACCGGCTGGTACCCCAATACACACTGAAAGGGGGACACGTTAGTAGAGGAGTGGCGTAGTGAGTTCTGGGCCATTTCGGCCCATGGAATGTATCTCACCCACTCCCCTGGCCGGTCCTGGCAATACGACCGCAGAAACCTACCCACCTCCTGGTTCACTCTCTCCACCTGCCCATTACTCTCAGGGTGATAACCGGAGGCCAGGCTGACCGAGACCCCCAAACGCTCCATGAATGCCCTCCATACTCGGGACGTGAATTGGGGGCCCCGATCAGAAACGATGTCCTCCGGCACCCCGTAGTGCCGGAAGACGTGGGTGAATAATGCCTCCGCAGTCTGTAGGGCTGTAGGAATACCGGGCAACGGGAGGAGACGACAGGACTTCGAGAACCGATCCACAATCACCAGTACCGTAGTGTTCCCCTGAGACGGGGGAAGATCGGTCAGAAAATCTACGGACAGGTGCGACCAAGGCCGTTGTGGAACGGGGAGGGGTTGTAACTTCCCTCTAGGAAGGTGCCTAGGAGCCTTACTCTGGGCGCATACCGAACAGGAGGAAACATAAACCCTAACGTCTCTCGCCAAGGTAGGCCACCAATACCTCCCCCGAAGGCTCCCAACTGTCCTCTTCACCCCAGGGTGACCCGAGGAGGGTAGAACGTGAGCCCACCGAATCAATTTGTCCCGAACACCAAACGGCACGTACTTCCGCCCCACCGGACACTGAGGAGGAGCGGGTTCCGCCCGTAACGCCCGCTCGATGTCCGAGTCCACTTCCCACACCACTGGTGCTATCAGCCTAGAGGCGGGAAGGATGGGAGTGGGTTCGGTGGGCCGATCGTCCGAGTCGTAAAAACGGGACAGTGCATCCGCCTTTACGTTCTGGGAGCCCGGTCTATACGTTAATGTAAACTGGAATCGGGTAAAGAACATGGCCCACCTTGCTTGACGTGGATTCAGTCTCCTAGCTGCCCGAATATACTCCAGATTCTGGTGGTCGGTCCAGATGAGAAAAGGGTGCTTAGCCCCCTCAAGCCAGTGTCTCCACACCTTCAGGGCACTGACCACTGCTAACAACTCCCGGTCCCCCACATCATAGTTACACTCCGCTGGGCTGAGTTTCTTCGAGAAGAAAGCACAGGGGTGGAGTTTTGGTGGCGTACCAGAGCGCTGTGATAGCACGGCACCTACCCCAGCCTCGGACGCGTCCACCTCCACTATGAATGCTAGAGAGGGATCCGGATGTGCCAACACGGGCGCATCCGTGAACAGCGCCTTCAACCTGTTGAAAGCTCCGTCCGCTTTTGCTGACCACTGCAAACGCACCGGACCCCCCTTCAGCAGTGAGGTAATGGGAGCTGCTACCTGACCAAAACCCCGGATAAACCTCCGGTAGTAGTTGGCAAAACCCAAAAACCGCTGCACCTCTTTTACCGTGGTCGGAGTCGGCCAATTACGCACGGCCTTAATGCGGTCACTCCCTACCACCACGCCCGAGGTGGAAATGCGATAACCCAGAAAAGAGACGGCTCGTTTGGAGAACACACACTTCTCAGCCTTGACATATAAGTCATGCTCCAGCAGTCTACCAAGCACCTTGCGTACCAGAGACACATGCGCGGCGTGAGTGGCTGAGTAGATCAGAATGTCATCGATATAAACAACCACTCCCTGCCCGTGCAGGTCCCTGAGAATATCGTCTACAAAGGATTGGAAAACGGCTGGAGCATTCTTTAACCCATACGGCATGACGCAGTACTCATAATGGCCTGATGTGGTACTAAATGCGGTTTTCCACTCGTCTCCTTTCCGAATACGCACCAGACTATACGCGCTCCTGAGATCCAATTTTGTGAAGAACTGCGCTCCGTGAAATGATTCCATTGCCGTAGCAATGAGAGGTAGTGGGTAACTAAACCCCACGGTGATGGCATTTAGACCTCTATAATCAATACACGGACGCAAACCTCCCTCCTTTTTCTTCACAAAAAAGAAACTCGAGGAGGCGGGTGAGTTGGAGGACCGAATGTACCCCTGTCCCAGAGACTCAGTGACATATGTCTCCATCGCCACCGTCTCCTCTTGGGACAATGGGTACACGTGACTCTTGGGAAGCGCAGCGTCTACCTGGGGATCTATCGCACAATCCCTTCCCGGTCGATAAGGTGGTAATTTAGTCGCTTCCTTTTTACTGAAAGCGATTGCCAAATCGGCATACTCGGGGGGAATGCACACCGTGGTACCCTGGTCTGGACTCTCCACCGACGTGGCACCGATGGAAACTCCCAAACACCTTCCAGAACACTCCTTTGACCACCCCTGGAGAACCCCCTGTCTCCACGAAATTTTATGATTGTGCCGGGCCAGCCAGGGAATCCCTAGCACCACTGGAAACGCAGGCGAATCAATAATATAAAAGCTGATACGCTCCTTATGATTCCCCTGCGTCACCATGTCCAGGGGGACCGTGGTCTCCCTGACCACCCCTGACCCTAATGGCCGGCTATCTAGGGAGTGTACGGGAAAGGGAGAATCTATCGGCACAAGCGGAACCCTTAACCTAAGAGCGAGTCCGCGATCCATAAAGTTCCCAGCTGCGCCTGAATCGACTAGCGCCCTATGCTGGGAAGAGGGGAATAATTTAAGGAAAAAAATCAAGACAAACATGTGACTAACAGGGGGTTCTGGGTGAGTTTGGTGCTGACTCACCTGGGGTGATCGAGAAGCGTTCCGCCTGCCATCTCGACTCCCAGACGGACCACCCCAGCACCGATCGGCCGTGTGTCCTCTCCGACCACAGCTGGTGCAGGGAGAGCCTCCTCCTCCGGTACCCCTCGGAACAGCCCCTCCCAACTCCATCGGAATAGGAGCGGAGGGGCTGGGTGGTGGAACGTACAGGACCCTCTCAGAACGCCCGCGGGCAGCCAGCAGATTGTCCAGACGGATGGACATGTCAATCAGCTCATCCAGGGAAAGAGCGGTGTCCCGACATGCTAGCTCCCTGCGGACGTCCTCCCGGAGACTACACCAGTAGTGATCAATAAGGGCCCTGTCGTTCCACCCAGATCCTGCAGCCAGGGTCCGGAACTCCAGCGCGTAATCCTGGGCGCTCCTCTTCTCCTGCCTCAGGTGGAACAGTCGTTCTCCCGCCGCTCGGCCCTCTGGAGGATGGTCAAATACGGCCCGAAAACGGCGGGTGAACTCTGGGTAATGCTCCTTCGCTGAGTCTGGGCCATTCCAGACTGCGTTCGCCCACTCCAGAGCACGACCCGTGAGGCAGGAGACGAGGACACTCACCCTCTCCGCTCCCGAGGGAGTGGGTCTTACGGTGGCAAGGTACAGTTCCAGTTGGAGTAGGAACCCCTGGCACCCCGCCGCCGATCCATCATAATCCCTCGGGAGTGTCAGACGGAGAGCGCTGGAGCCGAGGGATGGAGAGTCCTGGGCTGGAGGAGCCGAAGGCGGAGAGAGGAGACCACTCCTCTCCCATCGGTCCATTCGCTCCATCATCGAATCCATCGCCGATCCAATACGGTGGAGAACGGTGGTATGATGGAGTACCCGTTCCTCCATCGATGGGAGAGGGTTGGCCGCTGCTCCTGCTGACTCCATTAGCTGGTGCGGGATTCTGTAAGGCCTGGGTGTCGGAGTGTGAAGGAAAAGCGCAGGAGCAGCAGGTGCAAATACAAATGTTCTTTAATGAACACGTAACAAAATAGGCCACCCTACTAACACACTGGGAGTCCACTATAAACTACCCCAGACACGGGGGAAAATGAACACAGTCCAGAATAACGTGAAGCACAAAACCAACACCACACTTACAAACAAACAATCCCGCACAAAGAAACGTGCGGGCCGGCTGACTAAATAAGCCCAACTAATTACACCCTCATACAAAACAGGTGCACCCAATAAACACATAGGGAGGGGGAGAAAAGGATCAGTGGCAGCTAATAGGCCGGTGACGACGACCGCCGAACGCCACCCGAACGGGAAGGAGAGCCTGCCTCGGTCGAAGTCGTGACAGGGGATCTTAGTGAAACAGCGGATGTTCATTTTTATGCAGATGATACTGTTCTTTATTCAAGTGGAGGTAGTTTATCTTTAGCTTTTGAAAATGCTCAAAGAGCATTTAACATCATACAACAGAATCTGTATGATTTAAAGCTGATTCTAAATTCGGGTAAAACAAAATGCATGGTATTTTCAAATGCCAGGCATGTTACAAATCATGTCATTGCTACATTGGCTGGACATACTATAGAGCAAGTTAATAAAGTGTACACATATTTGAGTGTGTGGGTTGATGATAAGCTGAGCTTCACTGTGCATGTAGAGAACTTGATAAGGAAGCTCAAGCTGAAAATAGGATTTTATTACCAGCATAAGGCTTGTTTTTCTTTTGAGGCCAGGAAGGAGTTGGTACGATGTACATTACTGTCGGTTTTAGATTTTAGTGATGTTATATATATGCAGGCCTCAGCCACTACCCTGAGAGCACTTGATTCACTGTTTCATGCAGTCCTCAGGTTCATTACAAATCAGATACGTCTAACACATCATGGTGATCTCTACAGCGCTGTTGGCTGGTCGTCATTGACTTTGCGTAGGCTTAAACACTGGTATACACAGAATTGTTTCTGATAAGGCCATATTGGGTAAAATGCCATTTTATCTCTTTTCTTTTTTAGTCAGGTCAGTAAATAAATATAATTTACGGTCCCATTCTGATTTGCTTCAACAGTACCAAAAATTAGAACAGGTCATGGTAGAAATAGTTTTAGTTACTCAGCTCCATGGTCCTGGAATTCTCTCATGAACATTTTAAAATTTGATGATCTAGTTTCGTTAGTGGAGTTTAAACACATATATCATAGAAGAGTGCAATTGTTTTTAGGTCACCTGTTTTTAGTCAAGATGTTTGTGTTTTTAATGTAATATGTAATTGTTGTACTGTATGTGTGTTTATAGTTGTGTTTAATGTTGTGTGAGTGTATGTAAGTTGTTTTGTCTGAAACGTTGTCCCCCCCTGCTGCTATTGGAACAGGTCTCTCTTGGAAAAGAGAAAAAACCTGTATAAATAAAGGTAAAATTAAAAAAAAAAAAATCAGTTGAGACGACGGCCTATTGAAATATGTTTACACTATAGCATCACATTTCAATCCATAGAACAATTATTGCAGCAGTACTCTTGGCTCTTGACCTTGGTCGTAAAAAAAATAAAAATTGTTTGTTAATAAAGTTTTTGCTCAGTTTTCATTGATTATTATTGCTTGCATGAGAATCAATTTGCTTTATGTACATGTTTTATCCGGAGAGTGTTGTTTCTTTGTTCTGCTTCCAATTTCAACATCTCCGTTGTGTATTTATTGTTTATTTTTTGTTGTCTTATTTTGAAATTACCATATCAGAGAGCCACACAATGGTGCAATATAAACCTAATATACCTTGACATTATGACTATTATGGAGTATATAACTATAACGCAATATTAATATCCCCATAAGTCTTCCCCTCATTACAGATTACAGTGGATACACCATGATGTATGTGTGACTTTTCTGTTGTATCACATTCATATCATTTCTGATTTTTTGTAATTTTGTTTGTGAGTGGCGATGAGAATGTGTTCACATTTATGTTTTGCTAAATATTTGCCATAGTATGAATTTAACTGTCCAGACTAATGGCTGCCTAGTTAGTTGGGTTTTGGAGCACATAGTGCGACAACAGATGGAGTAGCGTAATCAAAAATAAATGATTTTATTAACAGTGTTGTAGGCCCACAGTGATGACAATATTTACGAATTTGCAGTCCAGGTTTCAAGTTGACAGAAACAGACAGCATTAATGGTCCCAGAGTACTTAGTACTAGCAAGCTAATGGCTACAAGGTCAAAACACCAACACAGACTCACACAAATTAATCCAATACCTGAGAGTTGAAGCGACAGCACATTGTCTATACATAAACCAACAAACCAACAACTCCCCCAACACAGATTAGTTTGTAACTTTATTACCTCAACTCACCAGTTTGAGGGACTTCATGTTGGTTGTCACTAGTTACCACAGCCAGTGTCATAATTATAGTTAAAGATTATGTATATTTCTACGATTTCTCTTCCTAACATAGCAAATGTAGAAGAAACGGCTGGAACTAGATCCCCTACATACATTTTTTTTATAATAATGTCTTCTGCACTGTTCAACCAATTCGGTAAATGTGGAGGAGGAGTTTTGCCTTGTTAATGTCCAAAATCGGAAATTGCTTCACAGGCTCTCTTTCCGTTTCCGGTAGTTTTGACTCGGCAGAGGCTACCTTAACCACACTGCTAACCTTATGCCTAAACCTCACCTTAAATTAATACCAAAAAGCTCATGTATTTGTTTTCTTGAATTATCCTGCCAATTTTGACTTTGTGGCTGTGGTAACTAGTGACAACAGTCAACAGGGAACAGCACCTGCAGTTGTAGGTCTACTTGGCATAGATTAGTGTAATCGAGGCAAACCCTCGCTAGATGGCGCCGATGCCTCAGTACATAGGTGGATGGAAGCGTTGGGGGACTGAACGGCAGGCCCGGGGAAACACTACGTCAACTCTCTAATAAAACAATGTTATGGGTTTTCACTGTCTATCCTTGTGTCTGTGTCTGACGTCATCCGTGAATCATCTTGTGTCGTTTGTCCTCATCCCTTCATGATAAAACATATTCATACTAACCTTTGTGTTCTCATCATTCTTAAGCAGCAATTGTCCCATTATGCTTTGAGTAGACTATACATCAAACAAACAAAAAACATGTTAATAAATACCTAATTAAGATTGATTGAATACATTTGTAAAATCCATGTAAAATGAAAACATTTCAATTCATGTGCAGGTTTCAATGCAGATTGCAGTTATTTCTGGTTGAATTTCCACTTAAATATGACTGTTTTAACAAAGTGCTTCTGAATAATGTGTAATGACTGAACATGTTAACATGTAGCTAAACCGATTTGTCCAGTGCCCATCCTAATACATGTGTTGAAGTGACACATATACCGTGTGTCTCCATAGGTTCATAATCTCCGAACCATATCCATTTTCATCGGCATGTTTTCTCTGTACTGTCCCCATCTATTTCATCTGTACCTTATTTTTGGTTGTCATGGTAGCATAGCCCTGACCCCTGACCCCTACCTTAGAGAAGTTAAGGGCCATATCCCTGTTAGTAAAGTGCTGGCTTTATAAACCCAAAAATCGTTGGCCACCTACTAACCTTGTTTTATCGTTTTTCACTTTCTGTTCTTTTCTCTAACAAAGTCGGTTTCATCAAAGCTGACCTACAAGGTAGAAGGTTCAAATTCCATTCTGAGCTTGTAATGTTATGTGTCACCACTCACTAAAAAAAAATACCTTGGCTTAAAGGTACTGTAAGCAAGATGACATCATCGTACACAGTGGGGTGACTTCCTGCTGACAGAAAACAAACACCTGAATTTTGGCCTCAAGGTAGGGCACAAACAGAGCAAATCCAATAGCAATCGTGGCTGATTTAAACTCTGATAGTGTTGGCGGTAAAGCAGGAAGTCTTCAAGCTATGTTTGATGATGTCACCTTTAAGCACAATAGACAGCAAACATCGCCAGGTATTGAACGATTTTTTGCAGCTGGCTATGTGCTTGTTATAAAATGGTTCACTTCTGGAGAATGGTAGGTAGTAAGTCCTACGGCGTACCCTGGCTTTGCCTCGCTGGGAGGCCTGCAGGCAGGCGGGCAGGCAGGCAGGCAGGCAGCCAAAGGCAGGCAGGAGGTAGGGAGGCAGGCAGGCGGGCAGGGAGGCAGGCAGGAGACAGGCAGGGAAGAAGACTGGCAGGCGGGCAGGCAGGTGTGCAGGGAAGGAGACAGACTAATGATTGTGATGGAAAGCTTTTGCATGAATAAACATTAGCCACCTGTATGATTACAGAGCCTTCGGAAAGTATTCAGACCCCTTGACTTTTTCCACATTTTGTTATGTTACAGCCTTAATCTAAAATTGATTTTAAAAAATACATGTTCAGCAATCTACACACAATAACCTATAATGACAAAACGAAAACAGGTTTTTAGAAAAGTTTGCAAATGTATTAAAAAAACAGAAATACCTTATTTACATAAGTATTTGCCATGAGACTCTAAATTAAGCTCAGATGCATCCTGTTTCCATTGATCATCCTTGAGATGTTTCTACAACTTAATTTGAGTCCACCTGTGGTAAATTCAATTGATTGGACATGATTTGGAAAGGCAAACACCTGTCTATATAAGGTCCCACAGTTGACAGTGCATGTCAGAGCAAAAACCAAGCCATGAGGTCGAAGGAATTGTCCGTAGAGCTCTGAGACAGGATTGTGTCGAGGTACAGATCTGGGGAAGGGTACCAAAAAATGTCTGTAACATTGAAGTTCCCTAAGAACAAAGTTACCTCCACGATTCGTAAATGGAAGAAGTTTGGAACCACCAAGACTCTTCCTAGTGTTGGCCGCCCGGCCAAACTGAGCAATTAGGGGAGAATGGCCTTGGTCAGGGAGGTGACCAAGAACGATGGTCACTCTGACATAGCTCTAGAGTTCCTCTGTGGGGATGGGAGAACCTTACAAGGGCAACCATCTCTGCAGTACTCTTCCAATCAGGCCTTTATGGTAGAGTGGACAGATAAAAGCCACTCCTCAGTAAAAGGCACATGACAGCCCACTTGGAGTTTGCCAAAAGGCACCTAAAGCACTCTCAGACCATGAGAAACAAGATTCTCTGGTCTGATGAAGCCAAGATTTAACTCTTTGGCCTGAATGCCAAGCGTCACGTCTGGAGGAAACCTGGCACCATCCCTACGGTGAAGCATGGTAGTGGCAGCATCATGCTGTGGGGATGTTTTTCAGCGGCAGGGACTGGGAGACTAGTCAGGATTGAAGCAAAGATGAACAGAGCAAAGTACAGAGAGATCCTTGATGAAAACCTGCTCTAGAGCGCTCAGGGCCTCAGACTGGGGTAAAGGTTCACCTTCCAACAGGACAACGACCCTAAGCACACAGCCAAGACAATGCAGGTGTAGCTTCAGGACAAGTCTGAATGTCCTTGAGTGGCCCCATCAGAGCCTGGACTTGAACCTGATCGAACATCTCTGGAGAGACCTGAAAATAGCTGTGCAGCGACTCTCCCCATCCAACCTGACAGAGCTTGAGAGGATCTGCAGAGAAGACTTGGAGAAACTCCCCAAATACATGTGTGCCAAGCTTGCAGCGTCATACCCAAGAAGACTCAATATTGTAATTGAGGCGAAAGGTGCTTCAACAATGTACTGAGTAAATTGTCTGAAAACATACTTATTTTATATTTAATACATTTGCAAACATTTCTAAAAAACAGTTTTTGCTTTGTCATTATGGGGTATTGTGTGTAGATTGATGAGGGGAAAAAACAATTTGATTGTTTTTAGAATAAGCCTGTTACGTAACAAAATATGGAAAAAGTCAAGGGGTCTGAATACTCTGGAGATCTTGTATTTTGGTATCGGGCCGTGTATAGCCTGTCTTGGCAGAGTTGCTGAGGAATCCGCTAAGTCTAGCACATTGGGTCGACACACACACATCCTGAAAGGCACACACACACATACATACACACGCACGACCCCCCCCCCCTTCAAAAACGTTTAGGCCTGGAGGGCGGAAGCACCCCTGATAGGCCAGTGTGATTAGCACGCTAATTAAAGGGACGGTCGACCTAAGTTAAATTTGAGATTCATACAGTTTGACAGACAGTTTCATTAGAATGCGAGAGCAGCCTGCCATCAGGCTGGAGACTGACGGATGGGATTTTAAAGAAGTCATGGCTCTCATGTCCACATCCAAAGTCCACTCCGAGGGGATTTAAGACATATTTATTTTTAGAAATAACGATTCCCACCCAGATGAAGAAAGAGATATCTACTGCTGTAGCTGAGTAATATTAACACATGTTTCCCCTGGGAATGTGTTGAAGCAGATGAATTACAGTAGCACATTCTACAGAGAACACGGACAGACACACACACACACACACACACACACACACACAAACGGTAGATGAATGTCAGTTTGGCTATATGAGCACATTCAGCAGAACAGGCACACACACACACACACACACACACACACACACACACACACACACACACACACACACACACACACACACGGTAGATGAATGTCAGTCTGGCTATATGAGCACATGCAGAGGTGCTCTATCTCTTCCACCTTAATAAAGCATGTCTCATGAACCACCAGGACAGATGAAAGTGTGTCTTTAGTGTTCAGGAACATTGACCGCTTCTTCACTCTTCTTCACTTGCAGCTTGTATTATTGTTACTACTTTATGGATGTATTTCAGGTTACTTTGGTACCTGTAGAAGAAGAAACAAACATGAAGTGAATCATTTTATCTTGCATAAATCTTCTTTTTTTTTCACACGGTTTTTCCATTTCTGGTGGGAATATTGTCCCGATTTTTCACTGAATTGGTTTTTGCACTGCTGCACAGTAGAGACTGCACTTCCTCTTAAAAACATGGGATGAGTCTGGATGATGTTGAGTCTCAAGTCCTCATATGGTCTACGTTTCCTTCCACACAGATGTGTCCTCCGATATTCCCTCGCTTACTCCCTTTTCAGAGAACTGGAAAGGGTCTGACCCGTTTGTCTCGGTTCTGTGAAGGGGAGTGGACGAGGACAGAGGGGTAAGGGAACACCTGTCTAGAATGAAACACAGCCCTGGACTTAACTGGACACCACCACACCAACATTTATATAACAAAAGCACATGTCCTATGTGCACCACTTTGCTATAAAATGTTCTGTCTCGTGATCCTCTTTCTGTTACACTGGGTCATCTTCTCCAGTGTCTCTTTATGTAGACTGGTCTGGGCTAGAGCAAGGGGTTGGGGGGATGGGAGAGCTTACACCCTGGGGTCACACTTCATATTGCCTTCCGGTGGCTCTAAAACTGTGTGTTCACATGGGGCTGACATGAGCGGGCATACGGGAACTACGGTGTGTAGTTACATCCAGTATGTATGCATTGAATAAGGTTATGGTTTGAACATATGTCATATTATTGCAAAAATAAACTCTCAATAACATCACATAATCTATACTCAAAAAAAGTGTTATAATCATTATAACTTCTATGTAACAACATGTACAAACGCTGTAGACTGTGTAGTAAGTAATTACCACGTCATTACACAGTTATAACCATGTTATTACACAGTTATAACCATGTTATTACACAGTTATGACCATGTCATTACAGTTATAACCATGTCATTACAGTTATAACCATGTTATGACCATGTCATTACACAGTTATGACCATGTTATTACACAGTTATAACCATGTTATTACACAGTTATAACCATGTTATTACACAGTTATAACCATGTTATTACACAGTTATGACCATGTTATTACACAGTTATGACCATGTTATTACACAGTTATGACCATGTCATTACACAGTTATGACCATGTTATTACACAGTTATGACCATGTCATTACAGTTATAACCATGTCATTACAGTTATAACCATGTTATTACACAGTTAAGACCATGTTATTACACAGTTATAACCATGTTATTACACAGTTATGACCATGTTATTACAGTTATGATCATGTTATTACACAGTTATAACCATGTTATTACACAGTTATGACCATGTCATTACAGTTATAACCATGTCATTACAGTTATAACCATGTTATTACACAGTTATGACCATGTTATTACACAGTTACGACCATGTTATTACACAGTTATAGAGACACTCAATATGACAGTACGTGACCCTAGTCTAGTCAGTTTGTCTGAATCCACCAGTTGTCTCTCATCAACCAGCCATGTTGAAAACACATCCAGCACCCTGTTCAATGTCTGCACACACTATACGTCTTACTAAAATCTACTTGAAGGGAATGCCGTGTGTTTAAAAAAAAATCTCTTCAGTTTGGTGTACTTCTACGGTACAATAACACCTCTGTAATTCCTGTAATGTACTAACCTGACTAATGCATGGCCCACTGACATGCTCTGACACCTCTGCATGGCACCTGTTGGAGGAGCTGTTGGGGAGCTAGTGCTCAGACCTGTACTCTGGTATCACATGGCTCTGCCACCTGTACCCTGGTAACACCTGGCTCTGCCACCTGTACCCTGGTATCACATGGCTCTGCCACCTGTACCCTGGTATCACATGGCTCTGCTCTGCCACCTGTACCCTGGTATCACATGGCTCTACCACCTGTACCCTGGTATCACATGGCTCTGCCACCTGTACCCTGGTATCACATGGCTCTGCTCTGCCACCTGTACCCTGGTATCACATGGCTCTGCCACCTGTACCCTGGTATCACATGGCTCTGCCACCTGTACCCTGGTACCACATGGCTCTGCCACCTGCACCCTGGTATCACATGGCTCTGCTCTGCCACCTGTACCCTGGTATCACATGGCTCTGCCACCTGTACCCTGGTATCACATGGCTCTGCTCTGCCACCTGTACCCTGGTATCACATGGCTCTGCCACCTGTACCCTGGTACCACATGGCTCTGCCACCCGTACCCTGGTATCACATGGCTCTGCCACCTGTACCCTGGTACTACATGGCTCTGCTCTGCCACCTGTACCCTGGTACCACATGGCTCTGCCACCTGTACCCTGGTATCACATGGCTCTGCTCTGCCACCTGTACCCTGGTACCACATGGCTCTGCCACCCGTACCCTGGTACTACATGGCTCTGCCACCTGTACCCTGGTATCACATGGCTCTGCTCTGCCGCCTGTACCCTGGTATCACATGGCTCTGCTACCTGTACCCTGGTACTACATGGCTCTGCCACCTGTACCCTGGTATCACATGGCTCTGCTACCTGTACCCTGGTACTACATGGCTCTGCCACCTGTACCCTGGTATCACATGGCTCTGTTCTGCCGCCTGTACCCTGGTATCACATGGCTCTGCTCTGCCACCTGTACCCTGGTATCACATGGCTCTGCTCTGCCACCTGCAGGTCCTAGCACCACCTGTCAGGAGGACTCATGTACCAACATGGGCGTCTGTATCCAGCAGTGGGAGAACTACACCTGCGACTGCTCCATGACCTCCTTCACCGGCACGCGGTGCAATGATCGTGAGTACTGTTTATTGTCTATCTATACAGAAACACAAACATGCACACAGACACACACACACATAGACAAAGACGCACACATTTTGAAGACCTCTCTGAAGACGTCTAAAGGTAATCGCTGTTTTTTTCCTTTCTGAGGTGTTTTCATAGATGTTACAGCCACTAGGGGGTGCTAGAGACAATCCTTCATATTCTGACTGAAAGGGCTCAATTCAATTAAGTCCACATTGTGATATTTACACAGTAATCCAAATTATTTAATGGAAACTATTCATAACCAAGATGGCCTCTGCATCAGGTGACCTATCAGGTGACCATCAGCTGACCTGTCACAACCGCGATCTTGGATTTGTTCATGTAAATGCCCAATGGTTTTGATTGAAAATCTTGCTTCTCAATTTTTGACATTTGGTTGAATAATTCTGTGCTGCTTTAATGTTTGCAGATTAGACAGAATCTCTTGCTACCTCTGTCCCTAAGCAGTTTGATGATCTGGTTCTTAATGTGGACCTTGGTCATAATAACCAGCTAACACTAGTAGGACTGTATATTATTATGGTACGTTTGAACTATTAATTATGGCCGATTTTAATATTGAGGACGCCAGTGTCAGATACGCTGAAACATATCAGCTGACAACTGAGCTTAGATGGCCGAACCCTAAAGATCCATCAAAATCCACCTTGATTTATCTTATTTTGATGAATACTACCATTGCAGTGTTGTCTGTGTCAGCGATACATCTAAGCCTTGTGTCATCACTAAGATGAATTTACAAACTTTAGTAAACAAGGTGTTTTTACATTATCTTTATTTTAGTGACCTTGATTGTATCACAGCTATCCCTGAAACTGATTTACTTTTAATTTTTTTTGTAAATGTCTTCAACACTATTGTAGATAATCATGCCCCCTCTGAGAGTTAAAGATAGATTGAATGCCTGGTTAACTTCTGAATTATCAGAAGTCATTTGTATGAGAAATGTTGCCTCGGGTCAAGGCCAGAAACACAGGATTAGGCCCGGATTGGCAATATTTTAGGCAACTGAGGAATCAATGTGTAAGACTAATCAGAAAGGAAAAATCTTATGTAACCACTTTCTGATTGTAAGGGGAATCAGGCTAAATGCTGGAAAACTGTCAAATCCTTGAAGGGTTGTACTTCCTCCTCTCTGCCTCAACAAATGTATTCAGACTCTGGCCCCATTACGGACAAAAATGTCATCATTGATGCATTTAATGGTCTTTTTTTCCCCAGTGGGCTAGCTTTTCAAAAGATTTGGAAATTTTGCAGTTTTTACATTTGGGCAATACACAGAAAAATAAGTCATTGATGCCTTACTTGCTTTAGATACCAATAAATCCACAGGGGCTTACCAACTGGAGCTGGGTATTCTCAAATGTGCTGCCCCCCCTCATTGCTGCCTCAGTAACCCATATCTTAAATCTAACAGTGTAATCAGGGAATATTTGTAAAGTATGGAAAACATCTTATGTGCTGCCACTCCATAAGGGTGGGGATAGTAGGGACCTTGATAATTATAGTCTCATCTCTGGGCTTCCGTGTCTAGCTAAGAGTCTCCAATCTTAAGTAAATAAGCAACTTTGCCCTTTTTTTATCTGAGCATGGTATTTTGAATACAAATCAATCAAATCAATCTGAAATTGCCACACTTTCGCCGTGGCAAATTCCAGGACGAGACGTTCCCACGGAAGTCCTGGGGTCACTGATGCCAGGAGAGGTGTGACGACTGATTAAACCTTGAAATTATGAAATTAATTTTACTGTGTGATTTCAATTGTCGTGTTAGGTTTGTTTCAAGAGCTGATAAAGAGCTGCTCATTTTCATATGTCTTATTCCATTGTATGCTTTCTGGTTGATGTATTTTTAAAGTGAATCTCATTCAACTATTACAATGCACCTGCAACAAAGATAGCTCAGATGTGCGAGTGCCCTTTGAATTTTAAAGTGACTGGATTGAAATAGAATGTTGGGTTGACAGGTTATCAGGCAAATCCCTGTTGTCCGGTCATACCATTCAAATTTAGTTGATTAGATTAGAATCTGGGTGTGTTGTTCCTGCCTTTTGTTCACTAGCAAAATGCTAAGAAACGTTAATTCAGGTTGGGGGCAGTGAAGGGCAGTGAATTAGCTCATACTTTGAGAACTTTCTACCTAGCTCCTGTGTGTATCAGACACCTACTTATTTCTCTTAGATACTTTTTTGAACTGAAGACACGTGTTACACGTTAAGTCTTAACTTATTGGTGATAGTCATATACTCTGTGTAAATATGTAATGTATCATGCATTTCATGTTGACTGGAATGGTTTGATTGTCAATTATTTTGTGATTAATTATTTATATTAGTTGAATTGAATTGAGTGAATTGATTTGAGTATTTATTTGATTGACTATATGCCTATAATTTGATAGTTGTTAATGACACTGTACACTTAGCATCCCTGATCTACTTAACTTAATAAAATAACGCTATAACATTGGTGGGGGGGATTATCTATTTGTATCTAGTCTCTTAAAACTTATTAGGGCTGCAATCCCATTAACGGGATCGATATGACAACAGCCAGTGAAAGTGCAGGGCGCCAAATTCAAAAAACAGAAATCTCATAATTAAAATTCCTCAAGCATACAAGTATTTCACACCATTTTAAAGATACACTTCTTGTTAATCCCACCACAGTGTCCGAATTTAAAAAGGCTTTACAGCGAAAGCACCACAAACGATTATGTTAGGTCACCACCAAATCACAGAAAAACACAGCCATTTTTCAGCCAAAGACAGGAGTCACAAAAAGCAGAAATAGAGATAAAATTAATCCCTAACCTTTGATGATCTTCATCAGATGACACTCATAGGACTTCATGTTACACAATACATATTTATTTTGTTCGATACAGTTCAAATTTATATCCAAAAACCTCAGTTTACATTGGCGCCATGTTCAGAAATGCCTCCAAAATATCCGGAGAAATTGCAGAGAGCCACATCAAATAACAGAAATACTCATCATAAACTTTGATGAAAGATATATGTTTTACATAGAATTAAAGATAAACTTGTTCTTAATGCTACCGCTGTGTCAGATTTCAAAAAAGCTTTACGGCAAAAGAACAATATTCAATAATCTGAGAACAGCGTTCAGCCACAAAAGCAAGCCATACAGTTACCCGCTAAATTGTGGAGTCAACAAAAGTCATAAATAGCATTATAAATCTTCACTTACCTTTGCTGATCTTCGTCGGAATGCACTCCCAGGACTCCCACTTCCACAAGAAATGTTTGTTTTGTTCGGTAATGTCCATAATTCATGTCCAAATAGCTACTTTTGTTGGTGCATTAGGTAAACAAATCCAAAGTCACGAAGCGTTTGACATGTTTGACATCGTTTGACATGTTTCTACTGACCTAACATAATCGTTTGTAGTGCTTTCGGTGAAAAGCATATTTGAATTCGGACGATTTGGTGGGGTTAACAACAAGAGTACCTTTAAAATGGTATAAGAAACATGTATGTCTGAGGAATTTTAATTATGAGATTTCTGTTGTTTTGAATTTGGCGCCCTACACTTTCACTGGCTGTTGTCATATCATCCCATTACCGGGATTTTTAACATAAATCTTCAATAATGTTCCAACCGGAGAATTCCTTTGTCTTCAGAAATGCGATAGAACAGAGCTCGCTCTCACATGAACGTGCATGGTCAGCGCATGTTCAGGTCATGATAGACCTTACTCAATCCCCTCTCCTTCGGCCCCACTTCACAGTAGAAGCATCAGACAAGGTTCTAAAGACTGTTGACATCTAGTGAAACCCGTAGGAAGTGCAAACTGACCCATATCCCACTGTGTATTCGATAGGCGATGAGTTGAAAACCTACAAACCTCAGATTTCCCACTTCCTGGTTGGATTTTTTTCTCAGGTTTTTGCCTGCCATATGAGTTATGTTATACTCACAGACATCATTCAAACAGTTTTAGAAACTTCCGAGTTTTTTCTATCCAATACTAATAATACTATGCATATATTAGCAACTGGGACTGAGGAGCAGGCAGTTTACTTTCATCCAAGCTACTCAATACTGCCCCTGCAGCCATAAGAAGTTCATAGTTGCATAACGGTGAAAGTTAGAAACATGTTGATTTAAAGTCATACTGAGAGGTAATGCAAGTCTTGCTACCTTGACTAGATTCATCCAGAGACGTACAGGGCCTGTTGTATCTATTCACATAATGATGGAGTCAGATTGATAAATGTAGTTTATTATATTTCAACATAATTTTTACTTAAGTGTTGGATACTTTTTTGCAGATCTACATAATGGTGACCCCGGCTTCTAAGTCGACGGGGCTTTCCACCAACCTACAGAGACAGTTTTATTACTCATCACCGCATTTTTACCAGAAGGTTGTGTACACCTCTATAAAGTCACGTAGATCACATCTTTACACTATTTTCGTTTACAAAGCTTTGCTCCATCAGCTTCCGACTTACCTAACAACACTGTTAAGATTAAAAATTATTGGATTGGTTAACTTCGGAGACTTCTTAATTTCCTTGCACCATATGTTTGGCATAATTACCAAAATACGTTCTGTTTGGATGCTTTGAAGTCCCTGACAGAGGATTCAGACAGCTAGACAGAGGATTCAGACAGCTGACAGAGGATTCAGACAGCTGATAGAGGATTCAGACAGCTGACAGAGGATTCAGACAGCTGACAGAGGATTCAGACAGCTGACAGAGGATTCAGACAGCTGACAGAGGTTGTTTTATAATGAAGGATGTGTTTGTTTTAATTGACTGTGTTGTTCATCTTAATGTGTATATTGTCTATATTTATGTTTAAATATACTTGCCTGTTTTATGTGCTTGTTTTTGTATCGTGCAGGGCTGATTTGTAAAAGAGACTTTAGTCTCAGTATTATTTCCCTGTTGAAATAAAGGTAACTAAAAAGTATTTGGTTTTACTATTCAGTGTATTCTCTCTCTCTCTCTCTCTCTCTCTCTCTCTCTCTCTCTCTCTCTCTCTCTCTCTCTCTCTCTCTCTCTCTCTCTCTCTCTCTCTCTCTCTCTCTCTCTCTCTCTCTCTCTCTCTCTCTCTCCTTGTGATTTAAGAGTGACAGGTAGAATTGTGCTCCTTTGTCATCTCTCCCCCCGCTTCAAGTCTGTCCTCCCCCCCTTTCTGTCCCTCTCTCCCTCCCTGTTGTATTTCCACCAGCGGAGCCGCTGGATCAAAAGCGCGTTATTGGAGATATGGAGTGACTTAATTTAAACAACACAAGGAGAGTAATGTGTGTTTCAGGTCTGTCAGTCCGCACAAATATCTGTCTTTCCCTGCGCCCTCCGCTCTAACGGATAAGACGGGAAATTACCGGGAATAGCAGGAAGACAACTGCTGTTGGGCCCACACACACACGAAAACACACACACACGAAAACACACACACACACACGAAAACACACACACACACACACACATTCTCAGTTGCACAACATATAAATAGTAAAAAGTAACAGAGGTCATTCTGTGGGTCTGGATCAATAGCGTGATTATTGACAGGCAGATCTACTGAATGTTGACCTCTATATGAATTGAATGTGTAGTAGTGATTTTAGAGCATCATGTCTGTGCTGTGTGTGTGTCTGCGTTTGCGTGTGCATGTGTGCGTGTGTGTGTCTGCGTGTGTGTGTGTGTGTGTGTGTGTGTGTGTGTGTGTGTGTGTGTGTGTGTGTGTGTGTGTGTGTGTGTGTGTGTGTGTGTGTGTCTGCGTGTGCATGTGCGTGTGTGCGTGTGTGTGTCTGCGTGTGTGTGTGTGTGTCTGCATGTGTGTCTATGTGTGTGTGTGTGTGTGTGTGTCTGCATGTGCGTGTGTGTGTTTGGCGGATCCATTGATCTGAAGATCTATGACAGTGACTAATGGAGTCTAGTGACCCAATTAACTCTTATTTATTTTCTAGTTCTAGGACTCAACATGATCCCAATTATTTTTGTTATTTCACCACTACAGTGTATCAACACCAGGTGGCAGTAGAGTATCTTCCCTTCTGAGGGAGAACTGGGAAACAGAACCAGAGAATTCCAGCTGGAGAGAAATTAAACTAACTCTCCTCTCCTCCCTCCAACAGGCTTATGCCCATATTAGTAATTCTGCCTGAATTCCACTAGATCGACTGACATTTTTTTTCCACATTTTGACAAAATTTTCTTTCTTAGCCTAGAACAATGGGCTTTCTCTTATTGTCACGCCCTGACCTGTTTCACCTGTCCTTGTGATTGTCTCCACCCCCCCAGGTGTTGCTACCAGTTCGTACCAGTTCGTCTTGTATGTTTCCAAGTCAACCAGCGGTTTTCCCGTTCTCCTGCTTTTTGCATTCTCTTTTTTCTAGTCCTTTGCCTGTTTTCTGGACTTTGTACCCGCCTGCCTGACCATTCTGCCTGCCTTGACCACGAGTCTGTCTGCCACTCTGTACCTCCTGCACTCTGATCTGGTTTTGACCTTTTTGCCTGTCCACGACCATTCTCTTGCCTACCCCTTTGGGTTAATAAACATTATAAGGCTCCGACCATCTGCCTTCTGTGTCTACATCTGGGTCTCGCCTTGTGCCTTGATACATATATTTTATTTAATTCATATATTTTGTATTCATAATTCACCTTTATAGGCAGCAGTGCATTGTCAGAAATGTGACATCTTAGTTTATGTTGCATGAGACATTTCGTATTAGTGTATACTGAGGGGAATGCAATATAACATTGACATTTTCCTCTGGATAGAATCATACTTTATCTATAGCCATTTTACAATCCATACAGCTTTCTTTACCTGGTAGTAAAACTCTCATACTGTAGAAACCCGCTTTATATTGTCTTTATTACATCAGAGGTGTGACTGTAACAGCTAATCAGACAGAGACCTGGAGGATGGAAGGAGATGTGACTGGAACAGATAATCAGACAGAGACCTGGAGGATGGAAGGAGATGTGACTAACAGATAATCAGACAGAGACCTGGAGGATTGAAGGACATGTGACTGGAACAGATAATCAGACAGAGACCTGGAGGATGGAAGGAGATGTGACTAACAGATAATCAGACACAGAGACCTGGAGGATGAAAGGAGATGTGACTGGAACAGCCAATCAGACAGAGACCTGGAGGATGAAAGGAGATGTGACTGGAACAGCCAATCAGACAGAGACCTGGAGGATGAAAGGAGATGTGACTGTAACAGCTAATCAGACAGAGACCTGGAGGATGAAAGGAGATGTGACTGTAACAGATAATCAGACACAGAGACCAGGAGGATTGAAGGATATGTGACTGTAACAGCTAATCAGACAGAGAGACCTAGAAGATGAAAGTGGTTTGTGCTCAAACAACTGTAGCAGAGGTGCTGCTAGCTACTGCATAGGTTGGGTTGCCATAGGAAATAAGTCAGTGGAGGCTGCTGAGGGGAGGACGGCTCATAATAATGGCTGGAACGACCATTGGCTCCAGCCATTAGCACGAGACCGTCCTCTCCAATTAAGTTTGCCACCAATCTCCTGTGAAATAAGTAAGGCACAATACTGACATTGATTTAAAATCATGAATTTTCATGAGGGAGGGTGTCATATGCCATGGATACTTGGTTGACCTATATTCAGTGAAGTAGCTAACCTGTACGCTGAGTGTACTCTTTCCATGACATAAATTGACCAGGTGAATCCAGGTGAAGTTATGAACCCTTATTGATGTCACTTGTTAAATCCACTTCAATCAGTGTAGATGAAGGGGAGAAGACGGGTTAAAGAAGGATTTTTAAGCCTTGAGACAATTGAGACATGGATTGTGAATGTGTGCCATTTAAAAGGCGAATGGGCAAGTGCCTTTGACTGGGGTATGGTAGTAGTATGGTAGTAGTATGGTAGTAGTATGGTGGTAGCATGGTAGTAGTATGGTAGTAGTATGGTAGTAGTATGGTAGCAGTATGGTAGCAGTATGGTAGTAGTATGGTAGCAGTATGGTAGTAGCATGGTAGTAGCATGGTAGTAGCATGGTAGTAGTATGGTAGTAGTATGGAAGTAGTATGGTAGTAGCACGGTGGTAGTATGGTAGTAGTATGATAGTAGTATGGTAGCAGTATGGTAGCAGTATGGTAGCAGTATGGTAGTAGTATGGTAGTAGTATGGTAGCAGTATGGTAGTAGTATGGTAGTAGTATGGTAGTAGCATGGTAGTGGTATGGTAGTGGTATGGTAGTGGTATGGTAGTGGTATGGTAGTAGTATGGTAGTAGCACGGTGGTAGTAGCACGGTGGTAGTATGGTAGTAGTATGGTAGTAGTATGGTAGTAGTATGGTAGTACGGTAGCAGTACGATAGTAGTATGGTAGCAGTATGGTAGCAGTATGGTAGTAGTATGGTAGTAGTATGGTAGTAGCATGGTAGTAGTATGGTAGTGGTATGGTAGTAGTATGGTAGTGGTATGGTAGTGGTATGGTAGTGGTATGGTAGTAGTATGGTAGTAGTATGGTAGTAGCACGGTGGTAGTAGCACGGTGGTAGTATGGTAGTAGTATGGTAGTAGTATGGTAGTAGTATGGTAGCGGTATGGTAGCGGTATGGTAGCGGTATGGTAGCGGTATGGTATTAGGTATGGTAGCAGTATGGTAGTAGTATGGTGGTAGTATGGTAGTAGCACGGTATTAGTATGGTGGTAGTATGGTAGTAGTATGGTAGTGGTATGGTAGTAGTATGGTAGTAGTATGGTAGTAGTATGGTAGTAGTATGGTAGTAGTATGGTAGTAGTATGGTAGTAGTACGGTAGTAGTATGGTAGTAGTATGGTAGTAGTATGGTAGTAGTATGGTAGTAGTATGGTAGTAGTATGGTAGTAGCATGGTAGTAGTATGGTAGTAGTATGGTAGTAGTATGGTAGTAGTATGGTAGTAGTATGGTAGTAGTACGGTAGTAGTATGGTGGTAGTATGGTGGTAGTATGGTAGTAGTATGGTAGTAGTATGGTAGTAGTATGGTAGTAGTATGGTAGTAGTATGGTAGTAGTATGGTAGTAGTATGGTAGTAGTATGGTGGTAGTATGGTAGTAGTATGGTAGTAGTATGGTAGTAGTATGGTTGTTGTATGGTAGTAGTACGGTAGTAGTACGGTAGTAGTATGGTAGTAGTATGGTAGTAGTATTGTAATAGCACTGTGGTAGTACGGTAGTAGTATGGTAGTGGTATGGTAGTGGTATGGTAGTGGTATGGTAGTAGTATGGTAGTAGTATGGTAGTAGTATGGTTGTTGTATGGTAGTAGTACGGTAGTAGTACGGTAGTAGTATGGTAGTAGTATGGTAGTAGTATTGTAATAGCACTGTGGTAGTACGGTAGTAGTATGGTAGTGGTATGGTAGTGGTATGGTAGTGGTATGGTAGCAGTATGGTAGTAGTATGGTAGTAGTACGGTAGTAATATGGTAGTAGTACGGTAGTAGTACGGTAGTAATATGGTAGTAGCATGGTAGTAGCACGGTGGTAGTATTGTAGTAGTATTGTGGTAGTGGTACGGTAGTAGTATTGAGGTAGTATTGTGGTAGTGGTACGGTGGTAGTAATGTGGTAGTGGTACGGTAGTAGTACGGTAGTAGTATGGTAGTAGCATGGTAGTAGCATGGTAGTGGTATGGTAGTGGTATGATAGTAGTATGATAGTAGTATGGTAGTAGTATGGTAGTAGTATGGTAGTAGTATGGTAGTAATATGGTAGTAATATGGTAGTAATATGGTGGTAGTATGGTGGTAGTATGGTAGTAGTATGGTAGTAGCACGGTGGTAGTATGGTAGTAGTATGGTAGTAGTATGGTAGTAGTATGGTAGCTGTATGGTAGTAGTACGGTAGTAGTATGGTAGTAGTATGGTAGTAGTATAGTAATAGCATGGTGGTAGTACGGTAGTAGTATGGTAGTAGTATGGTAGTAGTATGGTAGTAGTATGGTAGCAGCATGGTAGTAGTATGGTAGTGGTATGGTAGCAGTATGGTAGTAGTGTGGTAGTAGCACGGTGGTAGCATGGTAGTAGTATGGTAGCAGTATGGTAGTAGTATGGTAGCAGTATGGTAGCAGTATGGTAGCAGTATGGTAGTAGTATGGTAGTAGTAAGGTATGGTAGTGGTATGGTAGTGGTATGGTAGCAGTATGGTAGTAGTATGGTAGTAGCACGGTGGTAGTATGGTAGTAGTATGGTAGTAATATGGTAGTAGTATGGTAGTAGCACGGTGGTAGTATGGTAGTAGTATGGTAGCAGTATGGTAGCAGTATGGTAGTAGTATGGTAGTAGTATGGTAGTAGTACGGTAGTAGTATGGTAGTAGTATGGTAGTAGCACGGTAGTAGTAAGGTAGTAGTAAGGTAGTAGTATGGTAGTAGTATGGTAGTAGTATGGTAGTAGTATGGTAGTAGTATGGTAGTAGTATGGTAGTGGTATGGTAGTAGTATGGTAGTGGTATGGTAGTGGTATGGTAGTAGTATGGTAGTGGTATGGTAGTAGTATGGTAGTAGTATGGTAGTAGTATGGTAGTAGCATGGTAGTAGCATGGTAGTAGTATGGTAGTAGTATGGTAGTAGTATGGTAGTAGTATGGTAGTACGGTAGTAGTACGATAGTAGTACGGTAGCAGTATGGTAGCAGTATGGTAGTAGTATGGTAGTAGCATGGTAGTAGTATGGTAGTGGTATGGTAGTAGTATGGTAGTGGTATGGTAGTAGTATGGTAGTAGTATGGTAGTGGTATGGTAGTGGTATGGTAGTAGTATGGTAGTAGTATGGTAGTAGCACGGTGGTAGTAGCACGGTGGTAGTAGCACGGTGGTAGTATGGTAGTGGTATGGTAGTAGTATGGTAGTAGTATGGTAGCAGTATGGTAGCGGTATGGTAGCGGTATGGTAGCAGTATGGTATTAGGTATGGTAGCAGTATGGTAGTAGTATGGTGGTAGTATGGTAGTAGCAGGGTATTAGTATGGTGGTAGTATGGTAGTAGTATGGTAGTAGCATGGTAGCGGTATGGTAGTGGTATATTAGCGGTATGGTAGCAGTATGGTATTAGGTATGGTAGCAGTATGGTAGTAGTATGGTAGTAGTACGGTAGTAATATGGTAGTAGCACGGTATTAGTATGGTGGTAGTATGGTAGTAGTATGGTAGTAGCATGGTAGCGGTATGGTAGTGGTATGGTAGCGGTATGGTAGCAGTATGGTATTAGGTATGGTAGTAGTATGGTAGTAGTATGGTAGTAGTACGGTAGTAATATGGTAGTAGTACGGTAGTAGTACGGTAGTAGCATGGTAGTAGCATGGTAGTGGTATGGTAGTGGTATGATAGTAGTATGATAGTAGTATGATAGTAGTATGATAGTAGTATGGTAGTAGTATGGTAGTAATATGGTAGTAATATGGTAGTAGTATGGTAGTAGTATGGTGGTAGTATGGTAGTAGTGTGGTAGTAGTATGGTAGTGGTATGGTAGTAGCATGGTGGTAGTGTGGTAGAAGCACGGTGGTAGTATGGTAGTAGTATGGTAGTAGTATGGTAGTAGTACGGTAGTAGTATGGTAGTAGTATGGTAGCAGTATGGTAGCAGTATGGTCGTAGTATGGTAGTAGCATGGTAGTAGTATGGTAGTAGTATGGTAGTAGTATGGTATGGTAGTAGTATGGTCGTAGTATGGTAGTAGCATGGTAGCAGTATGGTAGTAGTATGGTAGTAACACGGTGGTAGCATGGTAGTAGTATGGTAGTAGTATGGTAGTAGTATGGTAGCAGTATGGTATGGTAGCAGTATGGTAGTAGTATGGTAGTAGCATGGTAGTAGTATGGTAGTAGTATGGTAGCAGTATGGTAGTAGTATGGTAGTAGCACGGTGGTAGCATGGTAGTAGTATGGTAGCAGTATGGTAGTAGTATGGTAGTAGTATGGTAGTAGTATGGTAGTAGTATGGTATGGTAGTGGTATGGTAGTGGTATGGTAGTGGTATGGTAGTGGTATGGTAGTGGTATGGTAGTAGCATAGAAGTAGTGTGGTATGGTAGCAGTATGGTAGTAGTATGGTCGTAGTATGGTAGTGGTATGGTAGTAGTATGGTAGTAGTATGGTAGTGTTATGGTAGTAGTATGGGCGTAGTATGGTCGTAGTATGGTAGTAGTATGGTAGTGGTATGGTAGTAGCACGGTGGTAGTATGGTAGTAGTATGGTAGTAGTATGGTAGTAGTATGGTAGTTGTATGGTAGTAGTACGGTAGTAGTATGGTAGTAGTATGGTAGTAGTATGGTAATAGCACGGTGGTAGTACGGTATTAGTATGGTAGTAGTATGGTAGTAGTATGGTAGCAGTATGGTAGTAGTATGGTAGCAGCATGGTAGTAGTATGGTAGTGGTATGGTAGCAGTATGGTAGTAGTGTGGTAGTAGCACGGTAGTAGTATGGTAGTAGTATGGTAGCAGTATGGTAGCAGTATGGTAGTAGTATGGTAGTAGTAAGGTATGGTAGTGGTATGGTAGTGGTATGGTCGTGGTATGGTAGTGGTATGGTAGTAGCATGGTAGTAGCACGGTAGTAGTACGGTAGTAGTATGGTAGCAGTATGGTAGCAGTATGGTAGCAGTATGGTAGTAGTATGGTAGTAGTGCGGTAGTAGTATGGTAGTAGTATGGTAGTAGTATGGTAGTAGCACGGTAGTAGTAAGGTAGTAGTATGGTAGTGGTATGGTAGTGGTATGGTAGTGGTATGGTAGTAGTACGATAGTAGTACGGTAGCAGTACGGTAGCAGTATGGTAGTAGCATGGTAGTAGCATGGTAGTAGTATGGTAGTGGTATGGTAGTAGTATGGTAGTGGTATGGTAGTGGTATGGTAGTGGTATGGTAGTAGTATGGTAGTAGCACGGTGGTAGTAGCACGGTGGTAGTAGCACGGTGGTAGTATGGTAGTGGTATGGTAGTAGTATGGTAGCAGTATGGTAGCGGTATGGTAGCGGTATGGTAGCGGTATGGTAGCAGTATGGTATTAGGTATGGTAGCAGTATGGTAGTAGTATGGTGGTAGTATGGTAGTAGCACGGTATTAGTATGGTGGTAGTATGGTAGTAGTATGGTAGTAGCATGGTAGCGGTATGGTAGTGGTATGGTAGCGGTATGGTAGCAGTATGGTATTAGGAATGGTAGCAGTATGGTAGTAGTATGGTAGTAGTACGGTAGTAATATGGTAGTAGCACGGTATTAGTATGGTGGTAGTATGGTAGTAGTATGGTAGTAGCATGGTAGCGGTATGGTAGTGGTATGGTAGCGGTATGGTAGCAGTATGGTATTAGGTATGGTAGCAGTATGGTAGTAGTATGGTAGTAGTATGGTAGTAATATGGTAGTAGTATGGTAGTAGTACGGTAGTAGCATGGTAGTAGCATGGTAGTGGAATGGTAGTGGTATGATAGTAGTATGATAGTAGTATGATAGTAGTATGGTAGTAGTATGGTAGTAGTATGGTAGTAGTATGGTAGTAGTATGGTGGTAGTATGGTGGTAGTATGGTGGTAGTATGGTAGTAGTATGGTAGTAGTATGGTAGTGGTATGGTAGTAGCACGGTGGTAGTATGGTAGTAGTATGGTAGTAGTATGGTAGTAGCATGGTAGCAGTATGGTAGTAGTATGGTAGTAGCACGGTGGTAGCATGGTAGTAGTATGGTAGTAGCACGGTGGTAGCATGGTAGTAGTATGGTATGGTAGTGGTACGGTAGTAGTATGGTAGTAGCATGGTAGTAGTATGGTAGTAGTATGGTAGCAGTATGGTAGTAGTATGGTAGTAGCACGGTGGTAGCATGGTAGTAGTATGGTAGCAGTATGGTAGTAGTATGGTAGCAGTATGGTAGTAGTATGGTAGTAGCATGGTAGTAGTATGGTAGTGGTATGGTAGCAGTATGGTAGTAGTGTGGTAGTAACACGGTGGTAGTATGGTAGTAGTATGGTAGCAGTATGGTAGTAGTATGGTAGCAGTATGGTAGCAGTATGGTAGTAGTATGGTAGTAGTAAGGTATGGTAGTGGTATGGTAGTGGTATGGTAGTAGCACGGTAGTAGTACGGTAGTAGTATGGTAGTAGCACGGTGGTAGTATGGTAGTAGTATGGTAGTAGTATGGTAGCAGTATGGTAGCAGTATGGTAGTAGTATGGTAGTAGTATGGTAGTAGTACGGTAGTAGTATGGTAGTAGTATGGTAGTAGCACGGTAGTAGTAAGGTAGTAGTAAGGTAGTAGTAAGGTAGTAGTAAGGTAGTAGTATGGTAGTAGTATGGTAGTAGTATGGTAGTAGTATGGTAGTACGGTAGTAGTACGATAGTAGTACGGTAGCAGTATGGTAGCAGTATGGTAGTAGTATGGTAGTAGCATGGTAGTAGTATGGTAGTGGTATGGTAGTAGTATGGTAGTGGTATGGTAGTGGTATGGTAGTAGTATGGTAGTGGTATGGTAGTAGTATGGTAGTAGTATGGTAGTAGCACGGTGGTAGTAGCACGGTGGTAGTATGGTAGTGGTATGGTAGTGGTATGGTAGTAGCACGGTAGTAGTACGGTAGTAGTATGGTAGTAGCACGGTGGTAGTATGGTAGTAGTATGGTAGTAGTATGGTAGCAGTATGGTAGCAGTATGGTAGTAGTATGGTAGTAGTATGGTAGTAGTATGGTAGTAGTACGGTAGTAGTATGGTAGTAGTATGGTAGTAGCACGGTAGTAGTAAGGTAGTAGTAAGGTAGTAGTAAGGTAGTAGTATGGTAGTAGTATGGTAGTAGTATGGTAGTACGGTAGTAGTACGATAGTAGTACGGTAGCAGTATGGTAGCAGTATGGTAGTAGTATGGTAGTAGCATGGTAGTAGTATGGTAGTGGTATGGTAGTAGTATGGTAGTGGTATGGTAGTGGTATGGTAGTAGTATGGTAGTGGTATGGTAGTAGTATGGTAGTAGTATGGTAGTAGCACGGTGGTAGTAGCACGGTGGTAGTATGGTAGTGGTATGGTAGTAGTATGGTAGCAGTATGGTAGCGGTATGGTAGCGGTATGGTAGCGGTATGGTAGCAGTATGGTATTAGGTATGGTAGTAGTATGGTAGTAGCACGGTATTAGTATGGTGGTAGTATGGTAGTAGTATGGTAGTGGTATGGTAGCGGTATGGTAGCAGTATGGTATTAGGTATGGTAGAGGTATGGTAGTAGTATGGTAGTAGTACGGTAGTAATATGGTAGTAGCACGGTATTAGTATGGTGGTAGTATGGTAGTAGTATGGTAGTAGCATGGTAGCGGTATGGTAGTGGTATGGTAGCGGTATGGTAGCATTATGGTATTAGGTATGGTAGCAGTATGGTAGTAGTATGGTGTAGTACGGTAGTAATATGGTAGTAGTACGGTAGTAGTACGGTAGTAGTACGGTAGTAGCATGGTAGTAGCATGGTAGTGGTATGGTAGTGGTATGATAGTAGTATGATAGTAGTATGATAGTAGTATGATAGTAGTATGGTAGTAGTATGGTAGTAATATGGTAGTAATATGGTAGTAGTATGGTAGTAGTATGGTGGTAGTATGGTAGTAGTGTGGTAGTAGTATGGTAGTGGTATGGTAGTAGCACGGTGGTAGTACGGTAGTAGCACGGTGGTAGTATGGTAGTAGTATGGTAGTAGTATGGTAGTAGTACGGTAGTAGTATGGTAGTAGTATGGTAATAGCACGGTGGCATTACGGTAGTAGTATGGTAGTAGTATGGTAGCAGTATGGTAGCAGTATGGTAGTAGTATGGTAGTAGTATGGTAGTAGCATGGTAGCAGTATTGTAGTAGTATGGTAGTAGCACGGTGGTAGCATGGTAGTAGTATGGTAGTAGCACGGTGGTAGCATGGTAGTAGTATGGTAGCAGTATAGTAGTAGTATGGTAGTAGTATGGTAGTAGTATGGTATGGTAGTAGTATGGTAGTAGCATGGTAGTAGTATGGTAGTAGTATGGTAGCAGTATGGTAGTAGTATGGTAGTAGCACGGTGGTAGCATGGTAGTAGTATGGTAGCAGTATGGTAGTAGTATGGTAGTAGTATGGTAGTAGTATGGTAGTAGTATGGTATGGTAGTGGTATGGTAGTGGTATGGTAGTGGTATGGTAGTAGCATAGTAGTAGTGTGGTATGGTAGCAGTATGGTAGTAGTATGGTCGTAGTATGGTAGTGGTATGGTAGTAGTATGGTAGTGTTATGGTAGTAGTATGGTCGTAGTATGGTCGTAGTATGGTAGTAGTATGGTAGTAGTATGGTAGTGGTATGGTAGTGGTATGGTAGTAGTATGGTAGTAGTATGGTAGTAGTATGGTAGTGGTATGGTCGTAGTACGGTGGTAGTATGGTGGTAGTATGGTAGTAGTATGATAGTAGTACGGTAGTAGTACGGTAGTGGTACGGTCGTAGTATGGTGGTAGTATGGTAGTAGCACGGTGGTAGTATGGTAGTAGTATGGTACTAGTATGGTAGTAGTATGGTAGTAGTATGGTAGTTGTATGGTCGTAGTACGGTGGTAGTATGGTGGTAGTATGGTAGTAGTATGGTAGTAGTACGGTAGTAGTATGGTAGTAGTATGGTAGTAGTATGGTAGTAGTACGGTAGTAGTATGGTGGTAGTATGGTAGTAGCACGGTGGTAGTATGGTAGTAGTATGGTACTAGTATGGTAGTAGTATGGTGGTAGTATGGTAGTAGCACGGTGGTAGTATGGTAGTAGTATGGTAGTAGTACGGTAGTAGTATGGTAGTAGTATGGTAGTAGTATGATAGTAGTACGGTAGTAGTATGGTGGTAGTATGGTAGTAGCACGGTGGTAGTATGGTAGTAGTATGGTACTAGTATGGTAGTAGTATGGTGGTAGTATGGTAGTAGGTAACAGGTGCACATGTTTGTGTCAACACCTGCAACGCTGCAGTAAATTTTTTCTACACTCAACAGTTTCCCGTGTGTATCAAGAATGCTCCACCACCCAAAGGACATCCAGCCAACTTGACACAACTGTCTGAAGGATTGGAGTCAACATGGGCCAGTATCCCCATGGAATGCGTTCGACACCTTGTAGAGTCCATACCCCGAATAATTCAGGTTGTTTTGAGGGAAACGTGAGTGAAACTCAATATTAGGAAGGTGTACATAATGTTTAGTATACTCAGTGTATACCTTATTTATAAGAGTGAACATTCCAGGAGTATTTATCAGGTTGGTTTCTTATTGGCTCAATGCTGTGGTTAATCCTGCTATTGTAGTGGTGGTAATCTAAGAGGCGTGAG
Source organism: Salvelinus namaycush (assembly GCF_016432855.1). Classification (NCBI taxonomy): domain Eukaryota; kingdom Metazoa; phylum Chordata; class Actinopteri; order Salmoniformes; family Salmonidae; genus Salvelinus; species Salvelinus namaycush. The sequence continues at coordinate 6,123,057 of NC_052334.1, read as the reverse complement.
GCTTTAGTCCGGCGGCCATTTTATCCACCCTGCTTTGCTTGGAACCAGAGGTGTCTGGGTTAGAGCAATGACGTGTATAAACCCTGGAGGACTGACAAGGGGCCCTGTATTGTAGCCACCGCACAGCCATCCTGGCACTCCTCAAATGTAACAAACTATTTTTGAAGCTATGGAAATGCATGTATTAATGTCTACATCTGTTTTGGACATGTTTATTCTAGTACAGACATATTAATGCATACTTTTAAATTATATTATATTACATAAAAAATATAAAAATAAATGAAAAAAATATATTTTTTAAATACAATTTTTTTGTAATAATGTTACTGTCTCCACTAGAAGAAAAAAAGGTACATACATGTAATTTTGTCCTAGAAACATTTCATTTAAATTCTGTAGAATTCCATTCATTCCTATGGAGGACTGCTCCTACTGGGGAGTGTCGATATGGCCGACCGGTGGCTCCAAAGCATCTCATTGGATAATACATTACATCATCAACCCAGGGTTTATATACGTCACTGGGTTACACACACACACACACACACACACACACACACACACACACACACACACACACACACACACACACACACACATTTTCTTTGTAGAATTCAGAATACACACTGTTTATTTAGATGACTCCTGTTGTTGTTGTACTAGCTAGCCAAGGCCTCAGGCCTGTTGATAAGTCTCATTACTCAGTGAATGTCATTGAATAAGTAACTCAGCTTGCTATCATTTACCCCTGAAAAATCACGCTGGCGTTGTTAATAGATACACTTAGAAACCTGCATCAAACCACACACACGCACACCACACACACTTACATGTAGGCACACGCACACGTTGCATGCATATACATACACACACACACACACGGACACACACATACAATTTGAATAGCATTAGTGTTCATCATTTAAAATCACTTACTTTCTTTGAGTTTGATGAGAGTTCACGGAAGTTCAGGAAACAGGATGTTGAATCATGAACAAAGCACTCTGTGTGTGTGTGTGTGTGTGTGTGTGTGTGTGTGTGTGTGTGTGTGTGTGTGTGTGTGTGTGTGTGTGTGTGTGTGTGTGCTCACACACACTGTTGTACCTCCAGAGGGAAAAACACAACACCAGAAACGAGTTCCTTTTCTCTGTCCTTCTCTCTCTTTCCTCCTCTCCCTTTTCCTTCTCTTTCCTTCTCTCTCTCTTTCCTTCTCTCTCTTTCCTTCTCTCTCTTTCCTTCTCTCTCTTTCCTTCTCTCTCTTTCCTTCTCTCTCTCTTTCCTTCTCTCTCTCTTTCCTTCTCTCTCTATGTCCTTCTCTTTTTCCTTCTCTCTCTTTCCTTCCCTCTCTTTCTTCTCGCTCTCTTTTCTTCTCACTCTTTCCTTCTCAAGCTCTGTCTCTTGTTCCAGTGTGGCTCAGTTGGTAGAGCATGGCACTTGCAATGGCAGGTTGTGGGTTCAACTACCACGAGGAACCAGCACGGGAAAAAAGTAGAAAAATGTATCCGCTCACTACTGTAAGCGTCTGGTAAATGCCGTACTCTCTTGGAAGGCCATACATTATTACATACAGTAATTTAGGTAATTATGATAAAACTATAACACCTAAAGAGAAGGTTACATTAAGAACTTACCTGTTGTTTAGTCTGGTGTTGTTTAAAGCTCAGATTTTTTGATTTGTTTCTACAAATTGTTGGTCCTTGAAAATATAAACAGTGCATTCGGAAAGTATTCAGACCCCTTGACTTTTTCCACATTGTGTTTTGTTACAGCCTTATTCTAAAATTGATTATCACATGTTTCCTCATCAATCTACACACAATAACCCATAATGACAAAGGGAAAACAGGTTTTTAGAAGTTTTTGCAAATGTATAAAAAATTATGAACAGAAAAACCTTATACACCTTATATTAAGTATTCAGACCCTTTGCTATGAGACTCTAAATTGAGCTCAGGTGTATCCTGTTTCCATTCATCTTCCTTGAGATGTTTCTACAACTTGATTGGAGTTCAAGTTGTCAATTGATTGGACATGATTTGGAAAGGCACACACCTGTCTATATAAGGTCCCACAGTTGACAGTGCATGTCAGAGCATAAACCAAGCCATGAAGTTGAAGGAAATTATCTGGGGAAGGGTACCAAAACATTTCTGCAGCATTGAAGGTCCCCAAGAACACAATGGCTTCCATCATTCTTCAATGGAAGAAGTTTGGAACCACCAAGACTCTTTCTAGAGCTGGCTACCTGGCCAAACTGAGCAATCTGGGGAGAAGGGCCTTGACAGGGAGTTGACCACAAACCCGATGGTCACTCTGACAGAGCTCCAGAGTTCCTCTGTGGAGATGGGAGAAACTTCCAGAAAGACAACTATCTCTGCAGCACTCCACAAATCAGGCCTTTATGGTAGAGTGGCCAGACGGATGCCACTCCTCAGTAAAAGGCACATGCCAGCCCGCTTGGAGTTTGCCAAGAGGCACCAAAAGGCTTTCAGACCATGATAAACAATATTCTCTGGTCTGATGAAACTAAGATTGAACTCTTTGGCCTGAATACCAAGCTTCACGTCTGGAGGAAACCAGGCACCAACCCTACAGTGAAGCATGGTGGTGGCAGCATCATGCTGTAGGGATGTTTTTCAGTGGCAGGGACTGGGAGACTAGTCAGGATCAAGGCAAAATGAATGGAGAGGGGTATAGAGAGATCCTTGATGAAAACCTGCTCCAGAGCGCTCAGGACCTCAGACTGGGCCAAAGATTCACCTTCCAATAGGACAATGACCCTATGAACACAGCAAAGACAACGTAGGAGTGGCTTCGGGACAAGTCTCTGAATGTCCTTGAGTGGCCCAGACAGAACCCGGACCTGAACCTGATCGAACATCTCTGGAGAGATCTGAAAATAGCTGTGCAGCAACGCTCCCCATCCTGAATACTTATGTAAATGTTATATTTCAGTTTTTTTTATTTGTATACATTTTCGAAAATCTTTAAAACAGTTTTTGCTTTGTCATTATGGGGCATTGTGTGTAGATTGATGAGGAAAAACAACAACAATTTAATACATTGGAATTGGAAAAAGGGAAGGGGTCTGAATACTTTCCGAATGCACCGTAAGTGTAATGTGTTATTATTATTATTATTATTTATTTTATTACTACAGTAAACATAAGCATGCAAGCAAATCTACCCATCTCGTCATGACACGCATGCTCTCTCTCTCTCTCTCTCTCTCTCTCTCTCTCTCTCTCTCTCTCTCTCTCTCTCTCTCTCTCTCTCTCTCTCTCTCTCACTCACTCACTCACTCACTCACTCACTCACTCACTCACTCACTCACTCACTCACTCACTCACTCACTCACTCACTCACTCACTCACTCACTCACTCACTCACTCACTCACACACTGAGGACAGGACTGAAGCTGTTGAAACAAGCTGTCTGTTGTTGCAGTGTCTATTGACAGAGAGTTGCATCATCCGACAGTCCAACAGCAGGAATGATCTGTCTTCCCTGCAGCAGCAGAAACATCAGTCATGTCTACCCAGGGAAAGCCGTCCCTACACAGCTCTCTCTCTCTCTCTCTCTCTCTCTCTCTCTCTCTCTCTCTCTCTCTCTCTCTCTCTCTCTCTCTCTCTCTCTCTCTCTCTCTCTCTCTCTCTCTCTCTCTCTCTCTCTCTCTCTCTCTCTCTCTCTCTCTCTCTCTCTCTCTCTCTCTCTCTCTCTCTCTCTCTCTCTCTCTCTCTCTCTCTCTCTCTCTCTCTCTCTCTCTCTCTCTCTCTCTCTCTCTCTCTCTCTCTCTCTCTCTCTTTTTGTGAATGCTTTGTCTAAGAGCTCCGTTAGCTGTCTGAACAGATCTGAATGAATACAGCCATTCGGTTGAAGGATGGATGGAGAGATGCAAGAGTTGAGAGATGGAGCGGTAGAGGAGAGGGATCACTCGTTTGGCTTCATATCCATCTAGCAGCTTTTAGGTCCTTGACGAAAGATGAAGAGGCGTAATGACTTTGTCTGACAGGCCCGGAGAAAAGCAGGAAATGGATTTGAATGACTGGACGTCCGTTTCGTGACGACTGTTAAGGACTCCACCGACGAGAGAGAGAGAGAGAGGCCGCAGATGGAGATAGGAATTGTATACTCTTTTATTTTCCTTTATGATTTAAGTGAGAGAGAACGAGACAATCATAGCCAGTGCGTTCAGGGGTGCAAATACCCACCTCTCAAAAAAAATATATAATTGATCTACCAAGCGGGCCATCTTTTTGTCAGAAGGGTAACACGTTATGTAGGGTAGCTAGGTAAAGGTCAGGATCTCCGAGACCACTTCATTAGCTACCAATTTTCCCTCTTCACACATTTACCCACAATTCCTGACCTTAAAATATACATGATAAACTTCAGTGGTACAAAGTGTCCAGAGTTTCTCTAAACTCTATGTCATGTGACACTCTTTAAAAATGTACATTCTCCAAACGGCGGCCATATTGAATTGGCCCTATGGAGAAAATAAAAAGAGTCCTAAAAAAAAAAGCAATTTGTTTGTGGAAGCAAGGTGACTTTGGAGGAGTGAGAATGTTCTCTTCTCTGGGAGGCTGCCGAGGGCAAGTGCCTCCATCCATCACCACAGTGTTTCCAGGAAGTAGAGAAGGAAGAGAAATGATGGTATGTCTGGGTGCATAAACATGGCATATGGATATCTCTGTACCCCCTGCCATAAAGTGATTTTAGATCATTTCTAATCATCCTCCTAATACTGAGTTGCACCTCCTTTGTTTGCCCTCAGAACAGTCTCAATTCTTCGGGGCCATGAACTCTACAAGGTGTTAAAAGCGTTCCACAGGGATGCTGTCCCCATGTTGACTCCAATGCTTCCCACAGTTGTGTCGAGTTGGCTGGATGTCCTTTGGGTGGTGGATCATTCTTGATACACACGGGAAACTGTTGAATGTGAAAAACCCAGCAGCATTTCAGTTCTTGACATACTCAAACCGGTGCACCTGGCACTTACTACAATACCCTGTTCAAAGGCACTTAAATATTTTGTCTTCCCCATTCACCTTCTGAATGGTACACACAGACAATCCATGTCTCAATTGTCTCAAGGCTTAAAAATCCTTCTATAACCTGTCTCCTCCCCTTTATGTACACTGATTGAAGGGGATTTAACAATTGACAGGGGATCATATCTTTCACCTGGATTAACCTGGTCAGTCTATGTCACGGAAAGAGCAGGTGTTCCTAATGTTTTGTACGCTCAGTGTAGCTGAAGCTGATGTTACTCTGTGTAATCAAATCAAATGTATTCGTCACATACACCGTTTACAGCAGATTTAAAAGGTGCAGGGAAATGCATACTTGCAACCTCCCTCAACAGTACAAAATCAATAACAATCAAAAGACAAGTAGAAAACTAGTCTCAGTAAGAAGGTAATGTACATAATAATAATCAGATCTCACCAGTTGAAAAGCTGCTCTCACAGATCCCACCAGTTGGAAGGCTGCTCTCACAGATCCCGCCAGTTGGAAGGCTGCTCTCACAGATCCCACCAGTTGGAAGGCTGCTCTCACAGATCCCACCAGTTGGAAGGCTGCTCTCACAGATCCCACCAGTTGGAAGGCTGCTCTCACAGATCCCACCAGTTGGAAGGCTGCTCTCACAGATCCCACCAGTTGGAAGGCTGCTCTCACAGATCCCACCAGTTGGAAGGCTGCTCTCACAGATCCCACCAGTTGGAAGGCTGCTCTCACAGATCCCACCAGTTGGAAGGCTGCTCTCACAGATCCCGCCAGTTGGAAGGCTGCTCTCACAGATCCCACCAGTTGGAAGGCTGCTCTCACAGATCCCACCAGTTGGAAGGCTGCTCTCACAGATCCCACCAGTTGGAAGGCTGCTCTCACAGATCCCACCAGTTGGAAGGCTGCTCTCACAGATCCCACGAGTTGAAAGGTTGCTCTCACAGATCCCACCAGTTGGAAGGCTGCTCTCACAGATCCCGCCAGTTGAAAGGTTGCTCTCACAGATCCCACCAGTTGAAAGGTTGCTCTCACAGATCCCACCAGTTGAAAGGTTGCTCTCACAGATCCCACCAGTTGAAAGGTTGCTCTCACATATCCCACCAGTTGGAAGGCTGCTCTCACAGATCCCACCAGTTGGAAGGCTGCTCTCACAGATCCCACCAGTTGAACGGTTGCTCTCACAGATCCCACCAGTTGAAAAGCTGCTCTCACAGATCCCACCAGTTGGAAGGCTGCTCTCACAGATCCCACCAGTTGGAAGGCTGCTCTCACAGATCCCACCAGTTGAAAGGTTGCTCTCACAGATCCCACCAGTTGAACGGCTGCTCTCACAGTCGATAATGTGGTGTTTTTGTGGGGCTCTAGCCGTGGGGGTTTCGCTTCACTTCATTTTTGTCAATGAGAATGGGGCTGCCGCGACTGCATTCAGTTAATTTGAACGAATTCTGAAAGCTATTGGTGATGTCAATACCAGTCTGATGAATGCCGAGAGTTATTGACAGAATTACGTGCCCCCCCCCCCCCCCCCCCCCATTTTGGTGGCTTGGTTTGGTTCCATACGAAATACTCAGCTAAGTTATTGAATACTTTAACAACTTTATGCTCCCGAGTGGCGCAGTGGTCTCAGTGCAAGTGGCATTGCTACAGTTCCTGGTTCAAATCCAGGCTGTGATTGGGAGTCCAATAGGGCAGTGCACAATTGGCCCAGCATCACCCAGGTTTGGCTGGCTTTCTTAACTGACTTGCCTAGTTAAATGAAGGTTACCTCCCATATTGGTTTAATTGAATTAACTGTCAGTTAACCCAAATTAACAGTATAGTCTGTTAACATGTCAATCAATCACTGTGGGTGGGACTGTCAGGATGTTTGTGAGTCACGGAGTTGGTAGGGTTTCAGACCTGTCAATCAATCACTGTGGGTGGGACTGTCAGGAGAGGGGGCAGGATGTTTGTGAGTCACGGAGTTGGTAGGGTTTCAGACCTGTCATTCAATCAATGTGGGTGGGACTGAGGGAAGGTGGTATGTTAATAATCTTGTCAGAAAAACAAAATCTAGTCTTTTCTTTCAATTTGGTTTATTGTGGCGAAAACCTATGAAAAAATGTAGCGTTCTGTCAAGTAAACATAGATTCCCTGTTAAGAAACAATAATTATTGTTCACCCCCACTTTCATACAAAGTCACGTTCCTATGAATAGACCCACAGGCATGATTGAAAAAAATTAATCAAGTGATAAACATGGGCTTTTCTACCCAGAAAGCAGCAGTTGACTACTTCATGGCCAACACTGAGCATCACCAGAAAGCAGTAGTAGCCTACCAGTATGCAATTCAGGGGGCAAAATGAACAGCTCTCCCTGATGCTATAAGGTTCCGTTCACCTAAAATATCTATTCATTCGCGAACATTCCATCATTAGGCTACACTGACAAGACACGTTAGCGGCCACTGGCAAGCCTTGAAATGGACTTTGAATCTTAACCAAATGTCTTGTTGGTATTTTCCTAACTTGCCCTGATGCAATACCATGGACACATTACTACATTGAATGGTTTATGAATAGCAAAGGGGTATAGGAGATTGACTTTATTCAGTCAGTTTGACACCTTTTATTAACTAGTGGTCAACACGTGCTGTTTGGGTGCGTCAATCAAAGCACAGTAAATAGCCTACGCACCCTGACTCCGTGGCTGGCTACAGTAAGCCTATGAAACACGCTAAATAAAATAAATGAATCTGCCACAAAAACAATAATGAAGTGGATTTCAACTCATGGTTACCACTTACATTACATGGGACGTGGAAATTCACTCACGGGAGACAATGAAGAGACATCGTACTCTCCCTCCTACGTGAAAATACATCTTGACTGCATCCAACCAGAGTGCAAAAGAATAACACAGGTACCGAGAGACAGGACAGACAGCGACAGACAGACCAGCAGTGTGTCCCTCTTCATCGCTGGCTTTGTAACTGACAGGCGCCTGTCCTGTCAATAGATGCATATCGTTCATTCACATGGGAGAAGGCTATACTAACTTTCTGACTAGCGAATTTAAACTTTTAAATGAAACGAAGCCGAGTTAATTAATAAAGTGTAAAAAGTAGCCGGCTGACAGTGAGTCTGTTATCGCCTATTTAGCCGACAGCCTGCACTTATGGAAAACACTGTGGAACTCTCTTTGTCATTAGTATATTACCTAATTCACCGCCTGATGATGTCACCCGGGAAGCCGAAACTCCACCCATGCAAAACTGGATGATTAGAAGGTCCTGTGTAGATTGTATTTTCAACCAGCAACTATCAGGAAATAACATCGATCACGTTCACACTTTTATAGTCTTAGTTTCATCATCTGTTGTACAATATGATGCAAGACACAGGAAAAACAATTTTGACTGTACTGGGCCTTTAAGTAAAGACATTGTTACACAATCAGTAAATTGGCATCGTTACACCATCAGTAAACTGGCATCGTTACACCATCAGTAAACTGGCATTGTTACACCATCAGTAAACTGGCATCGTTACACCATCAGTAAACTGGCATCGTTACACCATCAGTAAACTGGCATCGTTACACCATCAGTAAACTGGCATCGTTACACCATCAGTAAACTGGCATCGTTACACCATCAGTAAACTGGCATCGTTACACCATCAGTAAACTGGCATCGTTACACCATCATTAAACTGGCATCGTTACACCATCAGTAAACTGGCATTGTTACACCATCAGCATTTGTTTAATGAGTAGTGCCTAGGAATCTAGGATGGCAACAGATGAATCCTAAGTGGTTTTAATGGCTTTGTCCATTCTGATGGTTTTATACTCAACCAAACTAGGACAAAAACTTAAAGAGAAGTAGTCTAGTTTAAAGAACGTATTATTTATTTATCACTTTAACACAATACCTTTATAGACGGTATTATAAATCGCCATACCTGTAGGTGGATGATCCATACCGATATATCGCCCTGCCCTACATCCATCACCTTAGGCCTGCCAATGTGTGTGGCAGCGCAGGGGGAAATGGTTCTGGGAAAAGACAGGCAGCAGAACCTGAAGAAAGCAGTTAATCGTGTGGAAAACTAACCATGAATCAAGGGGCGAACAGACGGAGACATGGTTACTCTCTTTCTACAACGCTCTCTCTCTACCTTTCTTTCTCTCTCTCTCTCTCTCTCTCTCTCTCTCTACCTTTCTTTCTTTCCCTCTCTCTCTCTCTCTCTCTCTACCTTTCTTTCCCTCTCCCTCTCTCTCTCTCTCTGTACCTTTCCCTCTCTCTCTCTCTCTCTGTACCTTTCCCTCTCTCTCAATTCAATTCAATTCAAGGGGCTTTATTGGCATGGGAAACATGTGTTAACATTGCCAAAGCAAGTGAGGTAGATATTATACAAAAGTGAAATAAACAATACAAATTAACAGTAAACATTACACATACAGAAGTTTCAAAACAATAAAGACATTACAAATGTTATATTATATATATACAGTGTTGTAACAATGTACAAATGGTTAAAGCACACAAGTTAAAATAAATAAGCATAAATATGGGTTGTATTTACAATGGTGTTTGTTCTTCACTGGTTGCCCTTTTCTTGTGGCAACAGGTCACAAATCTTGCTGCTGCTCTCTCTCTCTCTACCTTTCTTTCCCTCTCTCTCTCTCTGTACCTTTCCCTCTCTCTCTCTCTACCTTTCCTTCTCTCTCTCTCTGTACCTTTCCTTCCTTCTCTCTCTCTCTCTCTCTCTACCTTTCTTTCCCTCTCTCTCTCTCTCTACCTTTCCCTCTCTCTCTCTCTGTACCTTTCCTTCCTTCTCTCTCTCTCTACCTTACGTTCCCTCTCTCTCTCTCTGTACCTTTCCTTCCTTCTCCCTCTCTCTCTCTTTCTCTCTCTCTACCTTTCTTTCCCTCTCTCTCTCTCTCTCTCCCTCTTTCTCTCTTACCTCTCTCTCTCTCATTATTTCTCTCTTTCATTCTCCTTTTTTCTCTGTCTTCTTTCTGCTCTCGTTCACATTAGGAAAGGTCTTCAAAATTGTTAAAGGTGCAATGCAGAAATCGCTCCCCATTTCCTTGATGCTGAAATTTTAATAATTATTTTCAGTTTATGCGACAAAACAAGTACTCAGAGTGTAGAGAATCATTTTACCATCCAAACCGCTCTGAAATATATTCTCAATAACCAATAAATATTGTATTTTCAGCTGTTTGAAAAAAAATCTATTTATTGTCAAATGTTACTTTTTTCTTAGAATGTACTCATATATACAGTACCAGTCAAAAGTTTAGATACATTCCTGGGATTGTATAGTTTCTACATTGTACCTTAATAGTGAAAACATCAAAACTATGAAATAACACATATGGAATCATGTTGTAACCAAAAAGGTGTTAATCAAATCAAAATATACTTTAGATTTTAGATTCTCCAAAGTAGCCACCCTTTGCCTTGATGACAGCTTTGCACACTCTTGGCATTCTCTCAACCAGCTTCGTGGGGTCACCTGATGGTCACCTGGAATGCATTTCAATTATTAACAGGTGTGCCTTGTTAAAAGTAAATATGTGGATGTTCTTTCCTTCTTATTGCGTTTGAGCCAATCAGTTGTGTTGTGACAAGGTATACAGAAGATAGCCCTATTTGGTAAAAGACCAAGTTCATTTTATGGCAAGAAGAGCTCAAATAAGCAAAGATAAATGACAATCCATCATTACTTTAAGACATGAAGGTCAGTCAATCCGGGAAATTTCAAGAACTTTGAAAGTTCCTTCAAGTGCAGTCACATGAACATTCAATCGCTATGATGAAACTGGCTTTCACGAGGACCGCCACAGGAAAGGAAGATCCCGAGTTACCTCTGCTGCAGAGGATAAGTTCATTAGAGTTAACTGCACCTCAGATTGCAGCACAAATAAATGCTTCACAGAGTTCAAGTAACAGACACATCTCAACTGTTCAGAGGAGACTGCGTGAATCTGGCCTTCATGGTCGAATTGCTGCAAAGAAACCACTACTAAAGGACACCAATAAGAAGAAGAGACTTGCTTGGGCCAAGAAACATGAGTAATTGACATTAGACCGGTGGAAAACGGTCCTTTGGTCTGATGAGTCCAAATTTGAAATGTTTGGTTGCCACCGCCGTGTCTTTGTGAGACGCACTTAAGCAGCATGGCTACCACAGCATTCTGCAGCGATACGCCATCCCATCTGGTTTGAATAATCTAAAATATATTTTGATTTGTTTACCAGTTTTTGGGTTACTACTGTACATGTGTTATTTCATAGTTTTGATGTCTTCACTATTATTCTAAAATGTAGAAAACAAATATAATTAAAAAATAAACCTTGAATGAGTAGGTGTGTCTAAACTTTTGACTGGTACTGTACATTTCCTAATGATATCAGGTATTTTTTAAATATTTTGTGTTCAAATAAATAAAGTTATATTTGCCTTATTTACATAAAAGCTATGGGTGTATTTACATTTCTGAATACATTAACATAAAGGGGTCAAACAGAGCTAAAATGTTTCTCTGACTCACCTGCGCTGTCTAGACTGCCTCATTAATTACTGTTGTCACTATGTCAATATCAGGATACCCTCAGATTAAATATCAACAGGCTTTGCTCTATATTACACCTATCTAAACATACTTTACATTGTTTGAGAGATCAGACATAATAGCAGACATCGTTATCATCATTTTTGGAAGTTGCTTTCATTTCAAGGCATCTCATTTGTTAATATTTCAACTGTATTAAATTATCAATTTCCACACACAAAAAAATATTTATTGTGATGTAAGAGTAGTGTTCTTATAGATGCAACGGAAAGATAACGTACAGTATTTCATTGAGCCCATTTCAGCCATTACCTGGGTGTTTTTACAGGTCATTACAAACATGTCCGCGGTCGTAATGTTAACGGGGGGGGGGGGGGGGGGGGACTACAGGCACAAGCAAGAAGAGTATGAAAGAGTCGCAGGAGTAAAATGAAAGCAATCAATCCAACGAGATGTAAGTGACAAGTCGATTTTGCAGCCTTCAAACACATGCTCCACACAGCACACGGAGCCAGTGACAATAATGTAGGACACAGATATATCGAAGACAGACAGGGTTCGGCCGAGAGGTTCATTGCTCATATGTCCGTCTCTCTGTCTGTTTCTATTAAATCATCAGTGGGAAGAGATGGGGTGGATTGGAGGGTATCTATTAAATCATAGCAGAGACCAAGCATCCTCTTATCTGTCCACATGCATGAAAGAAATGGATCTTTAACCACATGGATGTCAATAGAAGTTGAGAGAGGATGACGTGGAAAGAGGAGCGAGTGACTTTGAAAACGGTGTGTGTGTAGTGTGTGTGATGCAGTAGAGGTGCGTTGGTAAAATCACTTGGGAAGCCATACTCCCACCTACACTGTATGTGTTGTGATAATTGCGTGGTTTGCTGTTAATTCGTAGGCCTTGCGACAGTGATACACAGGCCTAAAGGATGAGAAAATAAGAAGACAGTCGCAGAATAAATTCAACCACACCTTTGTTTTATCACAAAACCGATAGCAACCTCTGTCTGGTGAAGTCCACAACACATATTGCATGTAACATACAGCATGGTCAAGCAACTTAATGTTTATGACATTTTCGGACTACTAAACAACTATTGATTTAGAACCACAGACAGTTACCGCAAGTCACAAAGAAAACAGGAGCTGCCTCCACTATTCCAGCACCATTTCAACATCATCAAATCACTTCTGCTTAGTCTCATACAGTGACAACTAAAAGATACCAAAAACCATTTAGTCCAATCAACATAAACTAAATATGATATGGCTGGCCATGGTTCTGATTTGTGTTTGCGCGTGTGTGTGTGCGTGTGTGTGTGCGTGCTCGTGCATTCGTGCAAGTAGAAAAAAACATGTTGACTCACCCTACTTGTAGAGAAACGCCAATGCCATCCTCTCTTTCATGTTGAGGAAACGGTCTATCATACAGTACACACTTTTATTTTTTGTTGTCCTAGGCTACCAGGCTAAAATGCTTGCTCGCTAGCCTAACTTCCATTCATGGGCAACGTTAGGGCCAGGGGCACAACAATGTATAATTAATGTTTGGATCAAAATCACCCTTATAATCATTGGCCAGTACAGAGAATTAAGTAAAACCACAAGTCCAAATCCCTATCTTCATACATGGCTAATTTAAGAAAGGGCTAATTTTAGCTAAGTAGCTAGTCACCGGAAAATGACAACACAAATGAGATGCAACAATTCAAGTTGTTTCTGTTAATGATGTATGACCTCAACGCGATTTGATAGGAGAGACAACAAATCCAAACTGGCTTTCCTTTACACTTTGTTTTTTCTCCACCAGGAGCATTCACAGTTGAGCTCGCTCGCTCAACGCTGATTGGCTAATTTTGTATATTTTTTTTGTCAAGGGAGGCGAAATGCTCACTGGCTTCACTTGCATTCACTGCTACGGGCAGCAACAATGTCATCCTCGTTTGAACCAGACTATCAGATAGAGAGACAGAGGGGCGCTGTTTCGCTCGCTCAGATGCTTTAACCTGTGAGATACATACAGCCTCCTGCGAATCGAAGGAAAATTATGAAACACAGAGAGACAAAAATTGAAATAATAATAATAATAATTTATACACGCTGCTCGTGTGATGTACACTTTCTTCTTAGAAATATGCATCCAAACGACTTCCTTCTTTTTGTGTGAATTCTACTGGCTTTAATTTGAAACAGTAGCAGACAGTGCCAGTCCATGCTGACAGAAACCTTTTCTTTTCCCTGTACACTGTATTTATGAGTCCCTCTCTGACCTGGCAGGTGAGGGGTATATGAAGCACCTCTATGCAGACCCATATTGAGCTGCGTGTCCTTCCTTAGTCACTCTAATGCCAATTAACTTCCCTGATTCAGTCCCTGACACCACACTGGTTTAACTTCCGTGATTCAGACCCTGACACCACACCGGTTTAACTTCCCTGATTCAGTCCCTGACACCACACTGGTTTAACTTCCCTGATTCAGTCCCTGACACCACACTGGTTTAACTTCCCTGATTCAGTCCCTGACACCACACTGGTTTAACTTCCCTGATTCAGTCCCTGACACCACACTGGTTTAACTTCCCTGATTCAGTCCCTGACACCACACTGGTTTAACTTCCCTGATTCAGTCCCTGACACCACACCGGTTTAACTTCCCTGATTCAGTCCCTGACACCACACCGGTTTAACTTCCCTGATTCAGTCCCTGACACCACACTGGTTTAACTTCCTTGATTCAGTCCCTGACACCACACCGGTTCTGCGACCCTTAGGGTTACATTATGTAAGATGTTTTTAAAAAGTGCAATGCTACAATGTGTACATCTATATTGTTAGGTTTATTTGTGAACATAGAATTGTTGATGGGTGTGGTGCAGTTCCCTGTCTTCTGACCAAACGTTGTGCTTCCACTGTTTAGAATAGATCAATATTTTCTGTTAATTTCAATCATTTGTATGATTTATACATTAGCCGTTAGCGCTGAAGACTCTCTCATTTTCTTGTCACTCACAAGCCTCACAAGCCAAGTACTTCTGCCGCTCTTTAATCTCTTTAAGTCCATATAGTACGTAGGCATGCAGGTAACTAACGAAGGCTGTCTGGTACACGCTCATTGTGGCGCAAGTTTCATCTTTTAAAGTTGAGTGTTTTGTTGTCAGCTCCCATGATTCTGCCATTTTGTATTCCCTCAACAGCCATTCACGTATTTCATGTTGTCGTCATTTAATGGTCGATGTGTTAGTGTACAATATTAACTTCAAAGCTGAAACACAGAACAGGAATACCCATAAAACTGGCTTTTCTGCCTCTTATGCTTCTTTCCTTGAGGGTTTTATTTTATTTTTAAGCGAAGCGATTTAATGAAAATCAATCGCATAATTCCAATATAGTGCAGACTAAGCTTTGGTTCAGAGCCATTACAGTAGCAAGGGTCTTAAATGTTCACAGTGATATCTTCAAGAAACAGTTTCCATGGAAACCAGTGCACTACAAACAATGTGAGGAGAAACATTAATTTCCCACAGTTACATTTTGTCTTTGTGTTGCGATTTATGACTTGAAAGGACTTAAAGTTGAGTTATTGATTTAGTTTTTTAAGGTGACGTGGTTCCCTTTGTTATATATTCTTCTGTAACATGGGCCTAAGCCCAGACAAATGTATGAGTAAAGAAACTAGAGGGGAAATCCCATTTCATGCAATGATTTTCTATTATGCATCCAAGGTATGCAAAGACACCATCGTATTGACTGCATGGACCACAGTATTCTTCTCCATTTTAAATAGAAAGCCCATCCCTTCCTCCACAGCGACTCCTCTCATCTCCTGATTATGAGTCCTTATTCCGGGTGTGTAGAGACTCATCTCCTGATTATGTGGCCTTATTCCTGCTGTGTAGAGACTCATCTCCTGATTATGGGTCTCTATTTCTGCTGTGAAGAGACTCATCTCCTGATTATGAGGCCTTATTCCGGCTGTGTAGAGACTCATCTCCTTATTATGGGTCTCTATTTCTGCTGTGTAGAGACTCATCTCGGGATTATGGGTCTCTATTTCTGCTGTGTAGAGACTCATCTCCTGATTATGCGGCTGTATTTCTGCTGTGTAGAGACTCATCTCGTTATTATGGGTCTCTATTTCTGCTGTGTAGAGACTCATCTCGTGAATATGGGTCTCTATTTCTGCTGTGTAGAGACTCATCTCGTGATTATGGGTCTCTATTTCTGCTGTGAAGAGACTCATCTCCTTATTATGGGTCTCTATTTCTGCTGTGTAGAGACTCATCTACTGATTATGGGTCTCTATTTCTGCTGTGTAGAGACTCATCTACTGATTATGGGTCTCTATTCCTGCTGTGAAGAGACTCATCTCGTGATTATGGGTCTCTATTTCTGCTGTGTAGAGACTCATCTACTGATTATGGGTCTCTATTTCTGCTGTGTAGAGACTCATCTCCTGATTATGAGGCCTTATTCCGGCTGTGTAGAGACTCATCACCTGATTATGAGGCCTTATTTCTGCTGTGTAGAGACTAATCTCCTGATTATGGGGCTCTATTCATACCGTGTAGAGTCTCATCTTCCCATTATGAGGCCTTATTTCTGCTGTGTAGACTCTTCTCTCTTTATTATGGGGCTCTATTCCAGTCCTGGCTGGATTAGTCTGCTTCAGGTCTGTCGTAGGCTATCAGTTCACTGTCAGGGCTTCCAAAAACTGTGTTTGGGCTTAAAAATAAAAACATTTCACAGAATTTCGAGAAACCCATATCATTTGATGCCAAATACTTACACTGTAACAGAACTTGCTGTTGTTGTGTTTTAATGTTCTAGATATGGTGTTAGAATGGACTACTTGTAGGGAATATAATCCAAAAATATAAAAACAAATGTACCCGAGATATTGCCTGTTTCTTCTTTCAGAGATAAGATCCACCTTCCAGCTCTGTGTCAGTCCTCATTGAGGACAGATTTATGTCGGGCAGTTTAACGGTCACCCTGTTCTGTGCCAGGTCCTGATAATGAGTGTGCTGTTATTAGTAGAGTTCTACTGCTCTTTGTAATTGAGAAGGAGTTCATGCTATTTACTTAGTCTTACCTTCTGATTTCACCCTCTACTACTTAATCCTCCTGTTTGTGTTCCTTTCATATGTTAATTAATTCTGGGTTCCCGGTCCAAAATGGCCGCCTTATTATAGCTGATTATAAATCCATAATAATCCATATATTAACACCTAATGTTGTGTTAGATCTTTTTATCAACTTGAGTTGATCTTCTATTTGCTATTTATGGCCTGTAGGCCTCTTTGACCGGAGCTCATACAACTAGTTTTTGAGTAAAAAAAGCATAATATATGGATTATTTTGACTTTAACAAATACTCAGATGAAATATGTTGTGCTATTTATCACAGACTACTTTGTGTAAAAGTTTAACAAGGACTCTCTCCTCCTCACCAGTGTCATTATCGAAGATATGATCAAGATTCTCACGTACAGAATATCGTTTGGTCATTGTGCTGCCACAGAATGAATTGTGAGCAAGGCCTCAAAAAAGCTTTATATACCAGAGCTGTGAGAAAAGTTATATTTATTATTGAAACGATGTTGTGATTGTTTGTGAGAATGCCAACATGTGTGGTTCCCGTGGGGGAAAAATACTATTGGGAAAAGGTTCCCGTGGGGGTTGCCATGGAAGGGGTGCCAAAAAGGGGAGTGTGGTGGTCTGGGAGAGGAAGTCTGTCCATCTGATGAATGGGCATGTGCCTGAACTCAATTTTATAGACTAATTGTAGCCTCACCCATTAATTTCTAATGACCGGTCATTTTTGACCGGGAACACCACAGGTGTACAAAAGTTAAATAAAACACCCAACATGTAGTAAAAATGTATTTTGTGTGTTCAGATGCCCTGTGTGGACAAAGTCATGGAACCTTATGACAATCAAATTAAATTAACTACATTTTACAGAGAGAAAACTTGTAAATCGGTCCAATTGGACCGGAACACAGCAGGAGGATTAAGATGAACAAATAATCCGTCAAAACCTCTGAAGGTCTGAAATGGCTCCCTTCACTACTTCCCCTCACACACACGCAGCGGGATACTGGAACTCTTTGTAAAGCAATGCCAGGTGATGTTTGATGGCTTTAGATGAGAATACTGACTCTTTAATAATATAATATAACATATTTATAGATGTTTAAGTTGGAACATAAAAGATGAAGATAGCTCGTATAGTGCTCCTCGTTGTCTCTCTTGTCTAAAGACAGCTCCGGTTTACAAGGGCAGGGTGTGTAATAACCAGTCTATTTATGAAACCTTCTAGATGGTGATGTAATGTTAAGATTTTCCAATGAATATATTCACTCATTGATATCAGACTTGCCAATACATTTAGATCTTCATTTGCATCCCAGATAGCCAGTCTTCAAGCATTGTCAAAGTGTGAGTAATTATTGAATAAATAATCAATTAGCATCCATTAACCTCTACTTAACACCCATCCCAGATCCGGGAGCATCCTCATCAGTAAAAGCTGACTAGCATAGCCTAGCATAGCGCCACAAGTAAATAATAGCATATAAATATCATGAAATCACAAGTCCAATACAGCAAATGAAAGATAAACATCTTGTGAATCCAGCCATCATTTCCGATTTTTAAAATGTTTTACAGCGAAAACACAATATGTATTTCTATTAGCTAACCACAATACCCAAAGACTCAACCGCATATTTTCACCATTTTTCTACCGCATAGGTAGCTATCACAAAACCGACCAAATAGAGATATAATTAGTCACTAACCAAGAAACAACTTCATCAGATGACAGTCTTATAACATGTTATACAATAAATGTATGTTTTGTTCGAAAATGTGCATATTTGAGGTATAAATCATAGTTTTACATTGCAGCTACCATCAAAAATATCACCAAAGCAGCCAGAATAATTACAGAGAGCAACGTGAAATACCTAAATACTCATCATAAAACATTTATGAAAAATACATGGTGTACAGCAAATTAAAGATAAACATCTTGTGAATCCAGCCAATATTTCCGATTTTTTAAGTGTTTTACAGCGAAAACACAATATAGCATTATATTAGCTTACCACAAAAGCCAAACACCAGCAAAAGATATAAAATTAATCACTAACCTTGACCAACTTCATCAGATGACAGTCTTATAACATCAGGTTATACAATACACTTATGTTTTGTTCGAAAATGTGCATATTTAGAGCTGCAAACCGTGGTTATACATTGTGAATATGTAGCATCGATTCACCAGAATGTCCGGAGCTAGTTTGGACACTCAACTAATCTGACCAAAGAACTCATCATAAACTTTACATAAAAATACTTGTTGTATGGCAAATGAAAGATACACTGGTTCTTAATGCAACCGCCATGTTAGATTTTTAAAAATAACTTTCCCATAACAAACAGCTTGCGTTATTGCAAGACAGCGCCCGCCAAAACAGCAGAGAATAGGAATAACATTTTCCACAGAAATACGAAATAACATCATAAATTGTTCTTACTTTTGTTGAGCTTCCATCAGAATCTTGTACAAGGAGTCCTAGGTCGAGGATAAATCGTTGTTTGGTTTTAGAATGTCCATTTCTTCTGTCGAATTAGCAACCTTAGCTAGCCATGTGGCGCGAACATGCCCATCTTCTCTCGACGCAAAGAACGGAAAACTCCAAAAGTCCCATTAAACGTTGAATAAACTGATGAAACTCGGTTGAAAAAACCTACTTTATGATGTTTTTCTAATATGTATCAAATAAAAACAGAGCCGGAGATATTAGCCGTGTATACCGAACGCTTTTCAGAAGCCAATGTCGAGCTCCGCCTCGCGCCTTGGTAGACAAAGGAAATTCCTGACCTCCCACTCCAAAGGCTCTTGTTCGACCTCAGATCAAGCTAGACACCCCATTCCACCTTCCACTGCCTGTTGACATCTAGTGGAAGGCGTATGAAGTGCATGCATATCGATAAATATTAGGCAATTGAATAGGCAGGCCCTTGAACAGAGCATCGTTTTCAGATTTTTCACTTCCTGTCTGGAAGTTTGCTGCCAAATGAGTTCTGTTTTACTCACAGATATAATTCAAACAGTTTTAGAAACTTGAGAGTGTTTTCTATCCAATAGTAATAATAATATGCATATTGTACGATCTAGAATAGAGTACGAGGCAGTTTAATTTGGGCACGATTTTTTCCAAAGTGAAAACAGCGCCCCCCTATTGACAAGAAGTTTTAACAGTCTACTCTTTGATAGATATAGTACATTTAATAAACTCAGCAAAAAAAGAAACGTCCCTTTTTCAGGACCCTGTCTTTCAAAGATAATTTGTAAAAATCCATATAACTTCACAGCTCTTTATTGTAAAGGGTTTAAACACTGTTTCCCGTGCTTGTTCAATGAACCATAAACAATTAATGAACATGCACCTGTGGAACGGTTGTTAAGACGCTAACATCTTACAGACGGTGGCAATTAAGTTCACAGTTATGACAATTTAGGACACTAAAGAGGCCTTCCTACTGACTCTGAAAAACACCAAAAGAAAGATGCCCAGGGTCCCTGCTCATCTACGTGAACATGCCTTAGGCATGCTGCAAGGAGGCATGAGGACTGCAGATGTGGCCAGGGCAATAAATTGCAATGTCCGTACTGTGAGACGCCTAAGACAGAGCTACAGGGAGACAGGACAGACAGCTGACCGTCCTCACAGTGGCAGACCACGTGTAACAACACCTGCACAGGATTGGTACATCCGAACATCACACCTGCGGGACAGGTACAGGATGGCAACAACAACTGCCCGAGTTACACCAGGAATGCACAATCCCTCCATCAGTGCTCAGACTGTCCGCAATAGGCTGAGAGAGGCTGGACTGAGGGCTTGTAGGCCTGTTGTAAGGCAGGTCCTCACCAGACATCACAGGCAACAACGTCGCCTATGGGCACAAACCCACCGTCGATGGTCCAGACAGGACTGACAAAAAGTGCTCTTCTCTGACGAGTCGCGGTTTTGTCTCAACGGGGATGATGTTCGGATTCGCGTTTATCGTCGTAAGAATGAGTGTTACACTGAGGCCTGTACTCTGGAGCGGGATCGATTTGGAGGTGGAGGGTCCATCATGGTCTGGGGCGGTGTGTCACAGCATCATCGGACTGAGCTTGTTGTCATTGCCTGCAATCTCAACGCTGTGCGTTGCAGGGAAGACATCCTCCTCTCTCATGTGGTAGCCTTCCTGCAGGCTCATCCTGACATGACAATGCCACCAGCCATACTGCTCGTTCTGATTTCCAGGAATGTCAGTGTTCTGCCATGGCCAGCAAAGAACCCTGATCTCAATCCCATTGAGCACATCTGGGACCTGTTGGATCGGAGGGTGAGGGCTAATGCCATTCCTCCCAGAAATATCCGGGAACTTGCAGGTGCCTTGGTGGAAGTGTGGGGTAACATCTCACAGCAAGAACTGGCAAATCTGGTGCAGTCCATGAGGAGGAGATGCACTGCAGTACTTAATGCAGCTGGTGACCACACCAGATACGGACTGTTACTTTTGATTTTGACCCCCCCCTTTGTTCAGGGACACACTATTCCATTTCTGTTAGTCACATGTCTGTGGAACTTGTTCAGTTTATGTATCAGTTGTTGAATCGTGTTATGTTCATACAAATATTTGGACATGTTAAGTTTGCTGAAAATAAACGCTGTTGACAGTGAGAGGACGTTTTATTTTTTTGCTGAGTTTATATGGCTGAGTTTCCATAAGTTTAGAAGTGTCACAAGTATTAAATATACCCACTGCATAGTTAAAAGGTCTGCCATCTTCCCTGTCAGTTTAGCTTAGGGTTCCTCCTAAGATCCCGACGCTGAGGTATTTTATTTGAGAAGCGACGCAGGTTTTTTTTTTCGGGGATGTGGTGGAACATGTTAAGATGAAAGCGGCAGTTCCCCCCACAGGATTATGTTACGTGAATAATTGAGGAGGCAAAAAAGGGAGCTTGATTCTGTTAACCTTCTGTTATTTTTTTTATTTTTTAGATGGCTGTCATGTTTGCTAATATCTCACAGAGCCAGTCATTGCAGAAAAAAGGGGAATTTCTTCAGAGGTTGCTTTAGGGACGTGGGTTTAGGTTTAAACTGACAGTGAGTCAGGGAATGTTGGGCTGGGTATTCACTTCCTCCCTGTCCTGGTAATTCCTTCCTTTAAAATAACCAAGGAAATATTGACTATGGTACTTTCTCCTCTCTTTTTTTGTGATCAACTTTTAATTTCGTTTTGTCATTTTTTTCAGAGGCAGGGTTACAGATTACTGTCGATGATATCGGTAAGGGTACGGATTCCACATTTAGACTATTTGGGGGAGGCAAAAGGCTGCCCTCCAGATCGCACGGCATTATTGTGAAATATTGGAGTATGGGCATGCCATTTTGATTCCCAGTTACGTTGTTTTTCAATTTTGCGCCAAATAGAAATTGTGTTAGCTCTAATAGGACCGAAGATTAGTTTACATTGTTTAAAGGGATATGTCAGTGAAGACCATCTCTTCCAGGGAAATAGGAGACAACATATGTCTCCATATTCTTAGCCAGGGGGAAGATGAGTCAAGTCTAAACTAATTTAGGATGGGGCGAAATGGTTTTGTACTTTCTAGAAGCATTACATTACTCTTCATTCTTAATCTTTCATCAGAATGAGGTGTACCAATATTTCCCTACATTATTAAAATAGCTAAATATAGCAGGATACATTGATTCTGTACAGTTCAGGTAGCCTTTACAATAGCCTGGCTGAGTTGAATCTGCCTCTCCTCTCCTCTCCTCCCCCTCTCATTCTCCTCCCCCTCTCCTCCCCCTCTCCTTCTCCTTCCCCTCTCATCTCCTCCCCCTCTCCTCTCCTCCCCCTCTCCTTCTCCTCCCCCTCTCCTTCTCCTCCCCCTCTCCTTCTCCTTCCCCTCTCCTCTCCCCCCCTCTCCTCTCCTCCCCCTCTCCCTCTCCTTCCCCTTCTCCTCTCCTTCCCCTCTCCTTCTCCTTCCCCCTCTCCTTCCCCTCTCCTCTCCTTCCCCCTCTCCTTCTCCTTCCCGCTCTCCCTCTCCTTCCCCCTCTCCCTCTCCTTCCCGCTCTCCCTCTCCTCCCCCTCTCCTTCTCCTTCCCCTCTCCTCTCCTCCCCCTCTCCTTCTCCTCCCCCTCTCCTCTCCTCCCATGATAATAATTCACCTTTTGAAGATATGTTCAGAAACAGCATACTGACAGATGGTGTCTTTATGCCTGGCTGCAAAATCTCCTGAAACTAAGGCTGTTCTGAAGGCAACATGGTTGTGGCTAGATACGTTTGAGCCACATCTGGCACAATTTTAGCATTTGAGGTAACCCTAACCTTTTTCCTAACCTTAACCTAAGTCTCCTCACCTGCTACAATTAATTATCCTAACCTGCTACAGGCCAACTTGCAGAACAGCGCAAGTTTCCAATAATGTGATACACCTTCACGCCTGAGCCCCTGGTAAATGGAATGTGAGATGAGAGGTGAGACAGGCACTCCAACCAACCGAGGTTAACGTCGCTCAGAATCACCTGGGAGGGGAGAAAAAGCCTACATCAGGTCAGTCTGATCTCAGTGACTGATATCTAACTACATTTAATGGGTGAGGAACATATTGGGTGCTTTCTTTAGAAGAAATATGGGCGAGGGACATTTTGGGAGCTCTGTTTAGGAGAAATATGGGCGAGGGACATTTTGGGAGCTCTGTTTAGGAGAAATATGGGAGAGGGAGGTAGAAAAAAAGATAGAAGAGGGTCTACAAGAAGTAAGATAGAGCCTGTGGGGAGGCAGAAAAAGTAAGTGAGAGAGTGGCCAACAAGGCAGGAAGTGAGAGAGTGGCCAACGAGGCAGGAAGTGAGAGAGTGGCCAACGAGGCAGGAAGTGAGAGAGTGGCCAACAAGGCAGGAAGTGAGAGAATGGCCAACAAGGCATGAAGTGAGAGAATGGCCAACAAGGCAGGAAGTGAGAGAATGGCCAACAAGGCATGAAGTGAGAGAATGGCCAACAAGGCAGGAAGTGAGAATAGGAAGAAAGGGGTCAAGTAAAGTGGATGTGATTTGTGGGTTACCTGCTACTGTTGTCATTGTAATACGATAAACAGTAAAGGTCAAGTGAGTACGTTCTCTGGCTCGTCTCCCAGAAAACCCAGAGTAAAGTAGACTCTCTTTCTCTGTCCATATTTGTATTCCCCCACTGTTTCGCCCAAGGTTGGCCATGACAATATGTTCATCTAAAAGCTTTCTGATCAGGCCAGGCTGCTCTGTTCTCTGTAGGATTGTTTTGCACCTCAGTGTTTTGTATTCAGGCCGTGTTGTTTTGTTAGAAGTGTCACTCAGTGTTCATTCTGCTGTAACCTCACCACAGATCGATCTGGAGTGAAGATGTTCTCACATACAGAAACACACACACACACACACGCACACACACACACACACACACACACACACACACACACACACACACACACACACACACACACACACACACACACACACACACACACACACACACACACACACACACACACACACACACACACACACACACACACACACACACACACACACACACACAGATGCACACATGCATGCAAACACACACAGAGACACACACACGTTAGCCATTAGACAACCCATACTCCCTGGGCAGTGAAGCCCAGGGAGTATGTGGTAAATCCCTGTGTGTTCCCTGCTGGATTTCACACTCACACACAGGTTGTGGGGGGATAAAGAGAACAGGACACCCCGCCTGTATCTGAAACGCCTCTCTCCTCTAATGCTCTCATTGTTGCTGCTGTTTGAGTCTCTCCTGTGATCGAGCGAAAGGCAACACTGTACTGAAGGGCTTTGTGGAGATACCGGCCGGTGGGTCCCTTGATAGATCTTTGTTCATGCTTCTTTGCTTCTCTTTGATATGGTTTTGTGGTGGGATTGTTGAGGGTTCTCCTCAGGGATGTATTGGTGTTTTTCTTGGAACTCTCAGTAATGTCTTCAAGATTTCCTTAGAACTCTCAGTAATATCGTCAAAGTTTCCTTAGAACTCTCAGTAATGTCGCCAAAGTTTCCTTAGAACTCTCAGTAATGTCGTCAAGGTTTCCTTAGAACTCTCAGTAATGTCGTCAACGTTTCCTTAGAACTGTCAGTAATGTCGTCAAGGTTTCCTTAGAACTCAATAGTTGTGGAGGAGAGGTGTTGGACGTTTTCTGTAGACCTCTACAGGATTGGTGCGTCTTCCCTTGGGACGGTTGAGCTAGCGTAGGCTAATGCGATTAGCATGAGGTTGTAAGTAACAAGAACATTTCCCAGGAATATGGACATATCTGATATTGGCAAAAAGCTTAAATATTTTTTTTATCTAACTGCACTGGCCAATTTACATGAGCTATTACAGTGAAAGTATACCATGCTTGTAACGATAGTCTATGTCGTCCTCCTCATCGGACGAGGAGAGGCGAGAAGGATCGGACCAATATGCAGAGTGGTTAGTTTCCATGGTATTTAATAACATGAAAACAATATGCGATACAAATTAACAAAATGAAACTACCGTTACAGTCCCGTGTGGCGAAACACTAACAAGGAACACAAACACCCACAAAACACACGTGAAACCCAGGCTGCCTAAGTATGATTCTCAATCAGGGACAACGATTGACAGCTGCCTCTGATTGAGAATCATACCAGGCCGAACACAAAATCCCAACATAGAAAATCACACATAGACAACCCACCCAACTCACGTCCTGACCATACTAAATACATACAAAACAAGGGAAAACAGGTCAGGAACGTGACAGAACCCCCCCCCCCCCCCCCAAGGTGCGAACCCCGGGCGCACCACCTAAAACACACACACACACACACACACACACACACACACACACACACACACACACACACACACACACACACACACACACACACACACACACACACACACACACACACACACTGTAACGTCAGATCAAAGACAGCACTCCTAAAAGTATTGTCTCTCCAACAGACCTGGTCTTCTTCTCTCCTTTCAGCACTCCTGAGGGTATTGTCTTGAGATGAGCCTCCCTGACTGTCCCTTGAATGAAAGTCTCTCAGTCCCCTTCTCTGGGCAGAGAGGAGCTACAAGCAAGGTGAAATCCCTTCCCCATACACAAGATTTGTGATAAAGGGAACCTGATGTAATTGAGTAGACAGATTATTCTGTCTTTAGGAGTCCGGGCACATATCAATTACAGTTAGTTAATGACCCTGTATGAATACATATTTGGAATGGAGGAGCAGAGGAGCAGAGAGAGAGAGAGAGAGAGGAGAGAGAGAGAGAGAGAGAGAGAGAGAGAGAGAGAGAGAGAGAGAGAGAGAGAGAGAGACAGAGAGATAAGATGAAAATAAACGTCTTCTAAGCTTTCCATTCTCGCTGCATCATCAGTCTAACCTGGAGCTGAGGGGGATACAGTAGGCTGTGTGTGTGTGTGTGTGTGTGTGTGTGTGTATGTGTGTGTGTGTGTGTGTGTGCTGGTTAGAGTAAGACGTCATTTACTCAGCTCAGTCGTCACACCGGGCCACTGCAGACTCAGCACTGAACCCCAGTAGAGTCCAGAACACACCCAGGCAGTCTCTCAAACACACGCGCACGCACGCAAGCACACGCATACAGTCCAGGAATACAAAGAGAGGGAGAGAGACAGAGAAATGAGCTGGAGCAGCCTCTGTCCCAGTTCTCTCTCCTCTCTTCTCCGTGTCTACGATTCACATG
Source organism: Salvelinus namaycush (assembly GCF_016432855.1). NCBI lineage: Eukaryota > Metazoa > Chordata > Actinopteri > Salmoniformes > Salmonidae > Salvelinus > Salvelinus namaycush. The sequence continues at coordinate 6,096,651 of NC_052334.1, read as the reverse complement.
CCACTGATGCAGCATGCATAATCAATAGAGATGCTGAGATAGAGAGTCCACTGATGGTCTTTACACATCAAAGCAGCCAGGCTGGGGAGAGGAGAGGAGAGGAGAGGAGAGGAGAGGAGAGGAGAGGAGAGGAGAGGAGAGGAGAGGAGAGGAGAGGAGAGGAGAGGAGAGGAGAGGAGAGGAGAGGAGAGGAGAGGAGAGGAGAGCTATATATCCACGCAGCTCCTCTCTGGGTGACTTCTGATGGGGGAGGCGGGTGTAAAGCAGCTTTGTCGGAGTGTTTGTAGATTAGTGATTGTACTTTGTTCTCCTAACAGAGGGAGGTAACTAAGGAACAGCTGCAGTGTGAGGAAGTCAGTTACAAAGAGAAATGAGAGATGGAGTAAAAATATAATACATTTTCTGGAGCTTCTGGTGTTCAAAATCCATATTCTTGAATGTGCACTTTCTAAGACACTCGTAGTTTACGTCCGTCTTGTACCATAGCAGATATCTGTCCTAAGGGTCTCGTCTCATATCGAGAGCTCTATATTCTCAGAGTATATCTGCTGTCGTTCATCTCAGCCCTCATATCAATATGCCTCGACACTGGAGAAGAGGCCCTATATATATATATATCTTTCATTTCCACTGTCCAACTCCAGACCTCGGGAGACACACAAAAACCCATCTCCCTCTACTAAGCCCATCCCATCTGCCCTAACAGTCAACACTGTCTGCTCCCCTCCATATTATCAGTCATTTAACTCAGGACGAACCCATTCCATAGAGAGTGAGACACTGCCACATTGTACTCCAGTCATCCAGCCCACTGAGCCTATAAGCTAAAATAGTAATTGATATCCCCCTCCACTTTTCTCCCTCCCTCTCTTTTTCACTCTCCTGCGGTAACAGCAGGGCTAAACTGTCGCGTTCTGTCGACGTTGCTTCCAGAGACTTAGCTCTGTAATACATCCCGGGAAAATGGCTCCTGGATGTAATTCCTCCATTTTGTGTCAAAATGGAATTAATTCCCTTTGGAGCGCCGCTGGGAGAAGCTGGATGAGTACGAGTTCTCGGCAGGGAAGGAAAAGACGACGGAATCGTGACATGAGCAATGATGCCGTAGCAAGTTTTGGGGTGTCTGTGTTCAGGCTGTTATTGTAAAAGAGAAGTCGTTAAAGATAAATTATCCTCAGTGACTATAATTGGCCGAAATACAGCTCCTAATTGATTTATATTGTCTTTGCTGCGCCAACGTGTTTCTGTCTCTTTTTAAAAGGCCCAGAAGAACATTGTCTTTTAAAGAGTTCATATTTAATCAGATGCTGTTTTACCTGCTGCTACAGTCCTCGCCAGCAGAACTCTGAACTCACTCAAATTGATTTACCGGAGATGATTTCATGAATAAACATGATCATTTGATTGGACATTATCATTCCAGCCTGAGAATAAATTATTCTCCTGCCAAACTTTTCCTAATAAATCTTTAAATTGCCAAACATGCCAGAGAAAATTCTTTGCATAAAATATTAAATTGAGTTATCAGCCCTGCTTGTTAGTATAATCTCATTTAGCAAGACTATTTAATTTTCCCACTGTGAGACAATTTAGAAACTCTATTGGAGCTTTTCCATAAACTGATATCAGTGTCAGAGAGAAGACATTCTACCACTAGGAAAAAACAGAGGTGAGTTTAGCCTCAAACGATGCCAGCCCCATGGAGATAAACAAACACCAAAGTCTGTCTCTCTGTACCCCTCTCTCTCCTGTCTCATCACCTGTGTTTTTCAGGAATCATCTTGAGGAAGAGGTATTGAGCTCCCCCGATGTTCTCCCTATTGTACCCATACCTTTGATGTCCAGGGGAAGACAGGACACTGATAAAATATACACTTTTTAAAAAACTTTTCCCACCATTACCTGTCTTTGTGATAGATGAATTCTTGTTTTAACAACATTTGCTGAATTCGCTCACACAGGCATTGCAGAAAATACCTTCCTCATCTGGCGGATCTGTTCCTCCTCTCCTTCTTCTTTTGGTTAGCTGCTGCTCCACAGAGACACTGCAGGGCTTGGTACGATCAGGTGCTGAGATGGTTTCGGTTAGGTGCTGCTCCACAGAGACACCTCAGGGGATGAGAGAAGGTCTTCACTAGGTGCTGCTCCTCAGAGACGCCTCAGGGGATGTGAGAAGGTCTTGGTTAGCTACTGCTCCACAGAGATGCCTCAGGGGATGTGAGAATGTTTTGGTTAGCTGCTGCTCCACAAAGACACTGCAGGGCTTGGTACGATCAGGTGCTGAGATGGTTTCGCTCCAGGCTATAACCTATGACATAATCTCCTGACATTTGCTGGAATCCGAATTCCCTCTCTTCTGGAATTCTAGCGGTGCAATCCAATCTGTGAGCTTTAGCAGCCTGGTTATCTTTGATGGCCAAAGTACTAATGCTGATGAGGTACTCAGGGGGTTGCTTTACGGGGGATCCTAGAGCATTGAATGATGGTCTATGTTGTTCATGAGTTCTGATGTGTCACAACCTTTGATGCACAAGTTTGGTATTTGGTCTTCACCAGTGCTTCACTTGTAAATCGGGAGGTCTTGGAACACATAGTCACCGTGACGATGTGGGGGGGGGGCTCTGAGGTACCAGGAACACATTGTGACCGTTACAACAACAGGAGGGGGGGGGCTCTGAGGTCCCGGAACACATAGTGACCGTGACGATGGGAGGGGGAGCTTTGAGGTACCGGAACACATTGCGGAAAAAAAGTGTCAAACAGAACATAGCAAACGAGTAGCCTACTGTCTACGGTGGTGTAACAGACAGCACTATCCAAGTAGCCTACTGTCTACGGTGGTGTAACAGACAGCACTATCCAAGTAGCCTACTGTCTACGGTGGTGTAACGGACAGCACTATCCAAGTAGCCTACTGTCTACGGTGGTGTAACGGACAGCACTATCCAAGTAGCCTACTGTCTACGGTGGTGTAACGGACAGCACTATCCAAGTAGCCTACTGTCTACGGTGGTGTAACAGACAGCACTATCCAAGTAGCCTACTGTCTACGGTGTTGTAACGGACAGCACTATCCAAGTAGCCTACTGTCTACGGTGGTGTAACGGACAGCACTATCCAAGTAGCCTACTGTCTACGGTGGTGTAACGGACAGCACTATCCAAGTAGCCTACTGTCTACGGTGGTGTAACGGACAGCACTATCCAAGTAGCCTACTGTCTACGGTGGTGTAACGGACAGCACTATCCAAGTAGCCTACTGTCTACGGTGGTGTAACGGACAGCACTATCCAAGTAGCCTACTGTCTACGGTGGTGTAACGGACAGCACTATCCAAGTAGCCTACTGTCTACGGTGGTGTAACGGACAGCACTATCCAAGTAGCCTACTGTCTACGGTGGTGTAACGGACAGCACTCTCCAAGGTGCTGATTCATTCAAAGCATTTTAGACGTCACTGCAGTATGCCCACATATATGAGTATAGCTGCGGGGCTTACACAAGTCCACATTTCTTATAGCCTAATGTTATAGATATCAATGTACAGCAACATTTTTAGACAACGCTGCAGAACACCCACCATACACACACATACTCAGCTGTGGGGCTTGCAAGACCCGAATTTCATAAAATGTTCAAGACATTAATGTAGCAGTAGAACAATAACCACAATATCAGACTAAAACACCAAATAAATCAATGTAGGCTACAGCCGAATAAACATATGAGAATATATAGGCCTCCTGCCTACGTGTTAATACGAAGCACATATTCACATTAACTTCACAGTACCAAATAGGTTTGTAAAGGAAAAAGATGTTCCTACCTTAGTTTTCAGAGCCTCCCACAATGACTGTGAGGTGTAGCCTCCTTTTTCTGTTAACCTGGGTGTTTTTTCTGAGGGCTTTTTTGTTGTCGTTTTTTTTAACGTTTGATGCATAGGATGTTAATTTACTGTACATTCTACCCACTCTTTTGCTAGTTTAATTCCTCCAGTCGTTTCGAGACACAAGCTCTGTACCTTTCTGCATGTTGCGCAGCCCAACTCTGAGTTCTGCATGATAAGCCAGGGGTTATACATTTGCTTGTTCTTGAACTGCAAATTGCAGCTGCTCTGAACATTTCGTCGGAGGATGCACTGCCCCCCTCCCCCCCCCCCCCCCCCCCCCAGCTCCCTGTCTCCCTCTCCTGCTGAGTCGGATTCGCTAGTAGGCCTACTAACTAGTGGATGTGGTGATGCTGAACTGGCGATTAGCAGCGCTGCTAACTAAGGCATCGCCATCATCAATAATTTGCCCCTCACTCCTCTCCTCCGGCACTGACAGTTTTCTGGCTCGTTCTGGGTTTGATTCACCATCTGTCTCTGGATTTTTTGGTACTTGAAAATGTCGTCAAACTCGATTGCTTTTTCTTATAAATTTTTTTCTTATTTGGCTTTCCCACAATTCAAATTCAGTAGGGCGACGACTTGCCTAGGCTACGTGACGTGATCACATAGGGACGTCTTCACTAGCTGACCACCACTACCAAGGCCTGTCTCAAGATCAGTTACTTACCTCACTGGCCCTCCCCATAACCTCTATGTACAAATAAGAGAGCAGGTCTGGAATCAGTGTGGCAGGATAGGATGATTAAATAGATGGATCACCGTGCTTTTACATGATGGTCTTTCTGGGTGGCGGGAGAAATAACAAGGAGGTACCTTTATTTCATTCTGATCGCTTTTATTAGAATGACTACAGTGCGAACAAGTGAACTAATTAATGAATCATGCTGTGAGAGGTACCAGATCCGGACAAATAGGTGCCGGAACAAACAAACTCAAATCTGATAGGTGCCGGATCCTCAAATTAAGCATCCTTGAAATCAGCATTGTTCCAGGGACTTGTTGCAAACTCCCGTATAGGTGTGAAGATAACAAGTGCAAATAAGTGAACAATTTTCTGGGGTCACGTTATGCTGAAATCTTTAGCTGGAAAGACTCGATCAACCATGATTTAATTATTTCAAATCAAATCAAGTTTATTTTATATAGCCCTTCGTACATCAGCTAATATCTCGAAGTGCTGTACAGAAACCCAGCCTAAAACCCCAAACAGCAAGCAATG
>NC_052334.1:6081288-6091445 GCF_016432855.1 Salvelinus namaycush | reverse complement strand
TAAAAAAAAAGGCCAAAACCTAGGAAGAAACCTAGAGAGGAACCAGGCTATGAGGGGTGGCCAGTCCTCTTCTGGCTGTGCCGGGTGGAGATTATAACAGAACATGGCCAAGATGTTCAAATGTTCATAAATGACCAGCATGGTCAAATAATAATCAGGAGTAAATGTCAGTTGGCTTTTCATAGCCGATCATTAAGAGTATCTCTACCGCTCCTGCTGTCTCTAGAGAGTTGAAAACAGCAGGTCTGGGACAGGTAGCACGTCCGGTGGACAGGTCAGGGTTCCATTTCACTGTTCACACTGTAGACATTCTAATAACACTTAGGTACAGTTTTCACCACTCACACAGACTTTAATCCATCTCCTCCTTCGGTTCACCAAGAATAATACACTGCTAAGGCCTTGCTTTGTCCAGGCAGATCCAGGCAGGGCTTATTTGCATATTGAGAGAGAGCACGGCAAGGCAAGGCTGATCGATGGCATTTGTTTCAACTGCACTTGCCCAAATCCATTATGACACTTGGCGCTGGCGTTTTGGCCGACGGATACCTGACTTATTGTGTGACAGAGCCTTTTGATTAGAGGGCAGGGCTCCAGCTTGAATGCTTCAGTGTTTACTGTAGACACAGAATCATGGGCCAGCCGCCTGAGATTGACTTTTAGACCTGGTTGGTAATCTTTCTAAATAACCTGTTTTGATTTTGTCTGTATTTTTTAATTGTATGGACGTATTGTTGTTGCAGTTACTGCTGTTTGGGGAAATGTTGTTAATGTCTAAGACTTGTAAGGCGGATGAGGCAATGCTGCTTTTGTACAGTAAATAAGGGCATTGTTTGGTGGTGGAGCAGAAAAGCTTTTTTAATGTCAGAACAGTTTAACTCCACTTTCGCTCTTAGGTCCTTGTCAGTGGTGGAAAAAGTACTCAATTGTCATAATTGAGTAAATGTAAAGATACCTGAACAGAAAATGACTCAAGTAAAAGTGAAAGTTACCCAGTTAAATACTACTTGAGTAAAAGTCTAAAAGTATCTGGTTTTAAATGTACTTTAGTACAGTGGTAGAAAAAGTACTAAATTGTCATACTTGAGTAAAAGTACAAAGTAAAAGTAAATGCTGTGCATCAAATTCCTTATATTAAGCAAACTAGACGGCACTATTTTCATATAATTTCCGCCAGATCAGAGGCAGTAGGGATGACAAAACGTTATATTGATCAGTGCCATAATTCTGTCCTGCTTGAGCATTCTAAACGTAAAGAGTACTTTTGGTTGTCATGGAAAGTGTAAGGAGGAAAAAGTACATTATTTTCTTTAGGAATGTAGTAATATGGATAATAATATGGAGTAAAAGTAAAGTACAGCTACACCCCCAAAAACAACTTAAGTAGTACTTTAAAGTATGTTTACTTAAGTACCATACACCACTGGTCAGTGGTTAATATAGTTGCCGGTTATAATATAGGTTGTTATCAGGTCTGTGGTTTCTAATTGAATTCCAGCCAGCAACTGCTGTACACACAGCTCTTACTTTTCCTCAGTTATATTGATATGAGTTCAATCAGTTAGCAGAGCTGCTTGATACACTCAACCGTTTCAGTGTGATTTGATTTGAGATTGGGTAACCCTGTGTCCGCCTCATTCTCCTTACGTCAGAGTCTGATTCTCTATAATTAAATCTGTAATGACCAGCCAATCCAAATCAATACTGTGTTTGTATGCATTGTCTATGTTACACACTCTCTTCTCCTTTAAAATCTGCTGAGCGATGGGGGAGTCAAGTTTCCATCTGTATTATTCGTAGCTGTCTATTTACCACCACAGACCGATGCTGGCACTAAGGCCACACTCAACGAGCTGTATAGGGCCATAAGCAAACAAGAAAATGCTCATCCAGAAGTGGCGCTCCTAGTGACCGAGGATGTTAATGCAGGCTAACTTAAATCAGTTTTACCTAATTTCTACCAGCATGTCACATGCGCAACCAGAGGAAAATAAACTCCAGACCACCTTTACTCCACACACAGAGACGCATACAAAGCTCTCCCTCGCCCTCCATTTGGCAAATCTGACCATAATTCTATCCTCCTGATTCCTGCTTACAAACAAAAACTAAAGCAGGAAGTACCATTGAATCGCTCAACATGGAAGTGGTCAGATTATGCGGATGCTACACTACAGGACTGTTTTGCACAGACTGGAATATGTTCCGGGATTCATGCAATGGCATTGAGGAGTGTAACACCTCATTCACCAGCTTCATCAATAAGTGCATCGATGACGTTGTCCCCACAGTGACCGTACGTATATATCCCAACCAGAAGCCATGGATTTCAGGCAATATCTGCATCGAGCTAAAGGCTAAAGTTGCTGCTTTCAAGGATGGGACACTAATCCGGACGCTTATAAGAAATCCCGCTATGCCCTCAGACGAACCATTGAACAGGCAAAGCGTCAATACAGGATTGAGATTGAATCCTACTTCACTGGCTCTGACGCTCGTCAGATGTGGCAGGGCTTGCAAACTATTACGGACTAGAAAGGGAAACCCATCCACCAGCTGCCCAGTGACGCAAGCATACCAGACGAGGCAAGTAACACTGAAGCATGCATGAGAGCACCAGCTGTCCAGACGATGTGAGCAAGACCTTTAAACAGGTCAACATTCACAAAGTCACAGGGCCAAACGGATTACCAGGATGTGTACTCAAAGCATGCACAGACCAACTGGCAAGTGTCTTCACTGACATTTTCAACCTCTCCATGACTGAGTCTGTAATACCTACATGTTTCAAGCAGACCACCATAGTCCCTGTGCCCAAGGAAGCAAAGGTAACCTGCCTAAATGATTATCGCCCCGTGGCACTCACGTCGGTAGCCATGAAATGCTTTGAAAGGCTGGTCATGGCTCACATCAACAACATCATCCCGGATACCCTAGACCCACTCCAATTCCCATACCGCCCCAGCAGATCCACAGATGACGCAATCTCAATCGCACTCCACACTGCCCTTTCCCACCTGGACAAAAGGAACACCTATGTGAGAATGCTGTTCATTGACTACAGCTCAGCGTTCAACACCATAGTGCCCTCAAAGCTCATCACTAAGCTAAGGACCCTGGGACTAAACACATCCCTCTGCAACTGGATCCTGGACTTCCTGACGGGCCGCCCACCAGGTGGTAAGGGTAGATAGCAACACATCCGCCACGCTGGGGCCCCTCAGGGGTGCATGCTTAGTCGTCTCCTGTACTCCTTGGTCCCCCACGACTGTGTGGCCAAATACGATTCCAACACCATCATTAAGTTTGCTGACGACACAACAGAGGTAGGCCTGATCACCGACAACGATGAGACAGCCTATAGGGAGGTGGTCAGAGACCTGGCAGTGTGGTGCCAGGACAACAACCTCTCCCTCAAAGTGAGTAATACAAAGGAGCTGATCGTGGACTACAGGAAAAGGCGGGCTGAACAGGCCCCCATTAACATTGACGGGGCTGTAGTGGAGCGGGTCGACATTCAAGTTCCTTGGTGTCCACATCACCAACGATATATCATGGTCCAGACACAGCAAGACAGTTGTGAAGAAGGCAAAACAACACCATTTCCCCCTCAGGAGACTGAAAAGATTTGGCATGGGTCCCCAGATCCTCAAGAGGTTCTGCACCTGCACCATTGAGAACATCCTGACTGGTTGCATCACCGCCTGGTATGGCAACTGCTCGGCATCTGACCGTAAGGCGCTACAGAGCGTAGTGCGTACAGCCCAGTACATCACTGAGGCCAAGCATCCTGGCATTTAGAACCTATATACTAGGCGGTGACTCAAGTCATAGACTGTTCTCTCTGCTACCGCACGGCAAGCGGTACCGGTCCGCCAAATCTAGGACCAAAAGGCTCCTTAATAGCTTCTAACCCCAAGCCATAAGTCTGCTGAACAATTAATCAAATGGCCACCTGGACTATTTACATTGACACCCCCCAACCCCCCACCCCATTTGTTTTTACACTGCTGCTACTCCTATATATACATGGTCATGCATCTATGCATGTTCACTACCCCTACCTACATGTACAAAATTACCTCGACTAAAATTACCTCGACTAACCACAAATTGATTTGGTACCGGTACCCTCTGTATATTGCCTCGTTATTGTTGTTTTATTGTGTTATTTTTTTATCGTTTTTTACTTTAGTGTATTTGGTAAATATTTTCTTAACTCTTTCTTGAACTGCATTGTTGGTTAAGGGCTTGTAAGTATGCATTTCACGGTAAGGTGTTGTACCTGTAGGTCCCTGTTGTATTCGGTGCATGTGACAAATAAAGTTTGATTTGATTTAAATTGAATGAACAAAAAAAACTGAGCAAACTAGAATGCTATTTGACCCTAAACAGAGAGTACACCGTGGCAGAATACCTGACCACTGTGACCGACCCAAAATTAAGGATAGCTTTGACTATGTACAGACTCTGTGAGTATAGCCTTGCTATTGAGAATGGTCGCCGTAGGATCACCTGGTTCTCAAGAGAAGACTGGCTATGTGCACACTGCCCACAGAATGAGCTCGAAACTGAGCTGCACTTCCTAAACTCCTGCCAAATGTATGACCCTGTCGTGTCTTTGACTATGCCAGATTAATTGCTATGACATGCTATTCTATAAAATAATTTCTCCGTAATTAATATTACCTGATTGAACTAATCATGTAAATATTAATTAACTAGAGAGGGACACCACGAAAGAATATTTATAGAGCTGTTATCTTTCGAATAAACTCTTAAAGATTTAGTAATAGTTTACATCCATAGCAGTCACCTTAATCGTCATTTTATTCAGTCTCATCTGAAAGTGGTAAATCCTTGTTATCTGCAAGAATCCTGGCTAACAAGTTGAATCAGCAATACAAAATTGGGTTTAATTATTTATTTACTAAATACCTAACTAATCACACATACACAATGAAATCAAAACTTGATCACAAATTACGTCATACAGAAAAACGTCCCTAGCGGGCGGAATAGATATGACAGCTTGTTACACAAAGAAAAGGGGCGGGATTTTAGTGAAAGAGCGGGAGACTGGAACAGAGGCGAAGCTGTGCTATCGTAAATACAGTATCTTATGCATTCTAAATTACCGCCCATTTGAAAAGGAAAATGCAATAAATATTTACTCTGAGCTGCGCTTCAGTAGGTTGGTGGTAGATGGAAGACCGTATCGCCAACCCGAGTCCTCTGTCCTTTGAAGAATGTCTCTGGTGCCTTACTGGATACGTTGGAGTAACGTTGTGTGTAGTAGACGGGATACTCAGACTGTCCTTCCTAACCTGCGTTTGTAGCAGCTATTGCTAACTCAACGGCTAGGAGATATTACTTCTGTAGTGAATACGAGTTCAAAGTTCATACCATTCACAATCAAAGTCCATGCTGCTGTTGGCTTGGTTCTGTAGTTATTATCTGAACCATTCTGACACCGGATCGTCATCCTAGCGTACCCGGAACAGAAAGTTATATTCTTGTCAATGGCTTTTATAGTGGAGGGAGAGGGGTGTGTCTGAAAGGTTTATAACCCATGCCTCTTCACAGGGGCGGGCCACTGTGAGCAGAGGAAAACTTATGAAAGCCCAGATCTCTCATTTGGAAGCTAAAATTACATTTCACCTCTTCACAAATAATGTCATATTCAAACATTTGAATTAAACAACAATTCCATGTGAATCCGATACCTCTGACGTTTAGACTTTCCACAGTAGAGTTTATGTCATTCTATCATTGATGAGAATGTGTCAGAGGGCAACCGAACTGACATAATATACCTTAAGTACCACCGCATATGTTCAGTTGGTCGGATTACCAGAATATAGTTAATTTCCCCCCACTTCTGATGTTCCCAGAATCTCTATGTTAACCAAGGGGTTTTCTTATGTCACATCAGTTATAGTAGGGAGAAGGAAAAGGGGGGAAAGAGGTATTTATGACTGTCATAAACCTACCCCTAGGCCAACGTCATGACAACCCTATTAGAGACACATATTTCCCTCAAATTACACAGACACACACATTGTGCAGTCACAGCAACAATATGTGTGACCTGTTGCCACAAGAAAAGGGCAACCAGTGAAGAACAAACACCATTGTAAATACAACACTTATTTATTTTCCCTTTTGTGATTTAACAATTTGCACATCGCTACAACACTGTATATAGATATAATATGACATTTGAAATGTCTTTATTCTTTTGGAACATGTGTGGGTGTAATGTTTACTGTTCACTTTTATTGTTTATTTCACTTTTGTTTATTATCCATTTCACTTGCTTTGACAATGTAAACATACATTTCCCATGCCAATAAAGCCCTTTGAATTGAAATGAATTGAGAGAGGCGGTGGATGAGCGAGGGAGGCGTTGTAGAGAGAGAGAGGCGGTGGAGAAAGAGGGGTGGTGATGAGAGAGAGGCGGTGGAGAAAGAGGGGTGGTGATGAGAGAGAGGCGGTGGAGAAAGAAGGGGCGGTGGAGAGAGAGGGGCGGTGGAGAGAGAGAGAGGGGCCATGGTAAGAGAGAGGGGCGGATTGAGGAGAGAGTGGCGGTGGAGAGAGAGAGGCAGTAGAGAAAGAGAGGAGGTGGAGAGAGAGTGGCAGTGGAGAGAGAGAGAGAGGCAGTGGAGAGAGAGAGATGGTGGAGAAAGTGAGGAGGTGGAGAGAGAGAGAGGTGGTGGATGAGAGAGAGGTGGAGAAAGAGAGAGAGGTGGAGAGAGAGAGGCGGTGGAGACAGAGAGGCGGTGGAGACAGATAGGCGGTGGAGAAAGAAAGAGGAGGTGGAGAGAGAGAGAGGAGGTGGAGAGAGAGAGGCGGTGGAGAGAGAGAGGTGGTGGAGAAAAAAGAGGCGGTGGAGGAGAGAGAGAGGCGGTGGAGAAAGAGAGAGGTGGAGAAAGAGAGAGGAGGTGGAGAGAGAGAGAGGAAGTGGAGAGAGAGAGGAAGTGGAGAGAGAGAGGCGGTGGAGAAAAAAGAGGCGGTGGAGGAAAGAGAGGCGGTGGAGGAGAGAGAGGCGGTGGAGAAAGAGAGAGGTGGAGAAAGAGAGGAGGTGGAGAGAGAGAGGCGGTGGAGACAGAGAGGCGGTGGAGACAGATAGGCGGTGGAGAAAGAAAGAGGAGGTGGAGAGAGAGAGAGGTGGAGAGAGAGAGGAAGTGGAGAGAGAGAGGCGGTGGAGAGAGAGGCGGTGGAGAAAAAAGAGGCGGTGGAGGAGAGAGAGAGGCAGTGGAGACAGAGAGAGGAGGTGGAGAGAGAGAGAGGAAGTGGAGAGAGAGAGGCAGTGGAGACAGAGAGGCGGTGGAGAAAGTGAGAGGTGGAGAAAGAGAGAGGAGGTGGAGAGAGAGAGAGGAAGTGGAGAGAGAGAGGAAGTGGAGAGAGAGATGCGGTGGAGAAAAAAGAGGCGGTGGAGGAGAGAGAGGCGGTGGAGGAGAGAGAAGCGGTGGAGGAGAGAGAGGTGGTGGAGAGAGAGAGGCGGTGGAGAGAGAGAGATGGTGGAGAAAGAGAGGAGGTGGAGAGAGAGAGATGCGGTGGAGGAGACAGAGAGGCGGTGGAGGAGACAGAGAGGCGGTGGGGGAGAGAAAGAGAGGAGGTTGAGTAGAGACAGGGGCGGTGGAGAGAGAGATAGGTGGTGGAGAGAGAGAGAAGCTTTGGAGAGAGGGAGAGGCGGTGGGGAGAGGGAGTATGTGGAGAGAGAGAGAGGCGGTGGAGAGAGAGAGAGGTGGTGATGAGAGAGAGAGAGAGAGGCGGTGGAGAAAGAGAGAGGCGGTGATGAGAGAGAGAGAGAGAGGCGGTGGAGAAAGAGAGAGGCGGTGATGAGAGAGAGAGGCGGTGGAGAAAGAGAGAGGCAGTGATGAGAGAGAGAGAGAGAGGCGGTGGAGAAAGAGAGAGGCGGTGATGAGAGAGAGAGAGAGGCGGTGGAGAAAGAGAGAGGCGGTGATGAGAGAGAGAGGCGGTGGAGAAAGAGAGAGGCAGTGATGAGAGAGAGAGAGGCGGTGGAGAAAGAGAGAGGCAGTGATGAGAGAGAGAGGCGGTGGAGAAAGAGAGAGGCAGTGATGAGAGAGAGAGGCGGTGGAGAAAGAGAGAGGCAGTGATGAGAGAGAGAGAGAGGCGGTGGAGAAAGAGAGAGGCAGTGATGAGAGAGAGAGGCGGTGGAGAAAGAGAGAGGCGGTGATGAGAGAGAGAGGCGGTGGAGAAAGAGAGAGGCGGTGATGAGAGAGAGAGAGAGAGACGGTGGAGAAAGAGAGAGGCAGTGATGAGAGAGAGAGAGAGGCGGGGGAGAAAGAGTGAGGCGGTGAGGAGAGAGAGAGGCGGTGGAGAGAGAGAGATGGTGGAGAAAGAGAGGAGGTGGAGAGAGAGAGAGAGGCGGTGGAGAGAGAGAGATGGTGGAGAAAGAGAGGAGGTGGAGAGAGAGAGATGCGGTGGAGGAGACAGAGAGGCGGTGGAGGAGACAGAGAGGCGGTGGGGGAGAGAAAGAGAGGAGGTTGAGTAGAGAGAGGGGCGGTGGAGAGAGAGATAGGTGGTGGAGAGAGAGAGAAGCTTTGGAGAGAGGGAGAGGCGGTGGGGAGAGGGAGTATGTGGAGAGAGAGAGAGGCGGTGGAGAGAGAGAGAGATAGAGGCGGTGGAGAAAGAGAGAGGCGGTGATGAGAGAGAGAGAGAGAGGCGGTGGAGAAAGAGAGAGGCGGTGATGAGAGAGAGAGGCGGTGGAGAAAGAGAGAGGCAGTGATGAGAGAGAGAGAGAGAGGCGGTGGAGAAAGAGAGAGGCGGTGATGAGAGAGAGAGAGAGGCGGTGGAGAAAGAGAGAGGCGGTGATGAGAGAGAGAGGCGGTGGAGAAAGAGAGAGGCAGTGATGAGAGAGAGAGAGGCGGTGGAGAAAGAGAGAGGCAGTGATGAGAGAGAGAGGCGGTGGAGAAAGAGAGAGGCAGTGATGAGAGAGAGAGGCGGTGGAGAAAGAGAGAGGCAGTGATGAGAGAGAGAGAGAGGCGGTGGAGAAAGAGAGAGGCAGTGATGAGAGAGAGAGGCGGTGGAGAAAGAGAGAGGCGGTGATGAGAGAGAGAGGCGGTGGAGAAAGAGAGAGGCGGTGATGAGAGAGAGAGAGAGAGACGGTGGAGAAAGAGAGAGGCAGTGATGAGAGAGAGAGAGAGGCGGTGGAGAAAGAGTGAGGCGGTGATGAGAGAGAGAGGTGGTGGAGAAAGAGAGAGGCAGTGATGAGAGAGAGAGAGAGAGAGGCGGTGGAGAAAGAGAGAGGCAGTGATGAGAGAGAGAGAGAGGCGGTGGAGAAAGAGAGAGGCGGTGATGAGAGAGAGAGAGAGAGGTGGTGGAGAAAGAGAGAGGCGGTGATGAGAGAGAGAGGCGGTGGAGAAAGAGAGAGGCGGTGATGAGAGAGAGAAAGAGAGAGAGAGAGAGGCGGTGGAGAAAGAGAGAGGCAGTGATGAGAGAGAGAGAGAGAGGCGGTGGAGAAAGAGAGAGGCAGTGATGAGAGAGAGAGGCGGTGGAGAAAGAGAGAGGCAGTGATGAGAGAGAGAGAGAGAGAGGCGGTGGAGAAAGAGAGAGGCAGTGATGAGAGAGAGAGAGAGAGGCGGTGGAGAAAGAGAGAGGCAGTGATGAGAGAGAGAGAGGCGGTGGAGAAAGAGAGAGGCAGTGATGAGAGAGAGAGAGAGAGAGAGACGGTGGAGAAAGAGAGAGGCAGTGATGAGAGAGAGAGAGAGGCGGTGGAGAAAGAGTGAGGCGGTGATGAGAGAGAGAGGCGGTGGAGAAAGAGAGAGGCAGTGATGAGAGAGAGAGAGAGAGGCGGTGGAGAAAGAGAGAGGCAGTGATGAGAGAGAGAGAGAGAGGCGGTGGAGAAAGAGAGAGGCGGTGATGAGAGAGAGAGAGAGGCGGTGGAGAAAGAGAGAGGCGGTGATGAGAGAGAGAAAGAGAGAGAGAGAGAGGCGGTGGAGAAAGAGAGAGGCAGTGATGAGAGAGAGAGAGAGAGGCGGTGGAGAAAGAGAGAGGCAGTGATGAGAGAGAGAGAGAGAGGCGGTGGAGAAAGAGAGAGGCGGTGGAGAAAGAGAGAGGCGGTGATGAGAGAAAGGCGGTGGAGAAAGAGGGGCGGTGGAGAGAGAGGGGCGGTGGAGAGAGAGGGGCGG